>NW_026971975.1:0-11982 GCF_026151205.1 Bolinopsis microptera | reverse complement strand
ATTTTAAAAAACAAACCCCAAACCCCACCCCAAAACGGGGCCCTAAAACCTTCCCTTATATAAATATAATAATAAACTTGCGAAAGCTGTCCTCAACAACAATGATTATAGTTTTTTCCCTCTGTCCCTCCAACTGAAAAATTTTTTCCTAGGTAAAATTACATAAGCCTTCCCTTTTGCTTTATATGAATTATAATTTTATCGTTGGAGTTTGGTGGTACTATTTATACCATGTTATTAGGGGTGGTAGTGGGTCCAAAAAGTCCAGTGGGTAAATATGTTGGGCCTCAATGCTCCGCCGTGTTTTTTTTTAACATTTGAAGAACTGTAGCTTTTGCAGAATGTAAATGCCATATAAACTGTTTTTTTACCCATGGTAAAATGGTTTCGACGAGATTCCCGTCGTCCCCGAAAAATTTTATATGGTTTTTTTGCCATATTTTGGCACAGTGGAAACTATCAGGTTTTATTAAGTATTCAAAACGTCCCTTTTCCTTTCCCATAACGCATGCTGCGGCATAAATTATTCTACTTAGTTTTAAACTCTCTTTCTATTTTAGCTTGAAATTTCCATTCCCCTCCCTCCTTTCGAGAATGGAATTTGGCTTCCGTCCAATTGCGAAGGAACTCGCTCCAAAGGTAAGAAAATATTGGACTCTCCCACGTTAATATTTTTTATAAGTTTTTCAGATTAAATTCGTTTTTAGCGATATTAAAATAATACTAATTAAGACAAAAATTTTCCGATTTTTTAAATGCCGGAAATATAATTCCAATTTTTTTTGTTTTAGAGTTTTTGCCATGAATAAATTTTATTAAGTATTATTGTTAATTGTGGCGGCATAGAATAAACTAGATTTAGCCATCCCTTGGAGCTTTATAGATTTTATAACAATGGAAAATACTTTACAATTTCGACAGTTTTTTTTTTCCTTTTTTTTTAAAACCTTAAACTCGATTAATTTTTTAGATTAAGAAGATAATAAAATTAAGAACGAGCGGAATCGATAAAATCCGAAAGAATTAAATTTCATAAAACTTCGATTGTGGTTTTTCATAGTAATAGTTTTTTTCATCTGCAAGATGGTAGACTTTTCTTCCACTTTCTCAGTTTCTCAAAAGCTCGAACGATCTTTCATATTATATTATATACTTATAGGATAAAGGTTGTTATTTTATTTTTTAAATTAAGTACATTCATTTAACAATTCACTTTATTTGATAGCTTCTTTTGATTAACCCCTCCAAGCTCGATATTATATTTTATCATTAATATTATCTGCCATTTGTTCAATTAGTTACATTTCCAGGGTCAAATTACAGATAGTAATTGAGAGCGGCTTTAGAAATCAGGGAACGTGACCTATACATAGCATAGATTATCTCTTAATCAGGTAACATGTTAAATTGAGGGTAATTGTTACAATCTCTTAATGTGTACGGCAGATTATATCTAATCGTTAGTCATAACAAATATTTGTCCACCTACATGTTTACAATTGGCCCTTACTCACACATATAACCAATACTCCACACTTTCCTGTTACTGGCGACCCCAGGCTATAATTATCATTAACATAGACATTCGGTGAAATGAAAGGCTGGGCGCCACCCAGTCTGAGGGTTACTGTGCCCAGTAACTCCACCGTCTACACGTGCGCGCGGCTCTAACCGTGCTTCAATCGAAGCAATGCTAATTATAGTGGTTACACTCACAGTCACACACACACACACACAGAATAGTAAACCTAAGAGTTCATGAATCCGATATTTTGGAACAGTAAGACAGAATTGAGACAAATTTGGAACAGGCTTTTGGGGCAGTAGTTATGCCTGGACTGACTTAAAATTGATCTGGTATAAGGGGCATGGGAACTAACATGTTCAGTCACTGATCAGAAGTGCCAAATGATCCCCTGGTTCATGAAATGAACGAAATGAACAAAAAATGAACTTTCCATAGAAATCGGCCTGAAATGAGTTGAAAATCAATCAGAAATCGATTGGTAATTGGATACTAGGAGTAATTCCTGAAAAAGTTTTTGGAGGCTCTAGCATGCTCCAAGAAAGGGCTTCTAAGGGCAATGTCCCCCATTTTTTTGGTTTTCAGAGTAGTTTGGAGATTTTTGTGGAAACTGGATTGAGACCAAATTTTGGAACAGGCTTTTTGGGCAGTAGTTATATGGCCCTGGACTGACTTAAAAAATTGATTCTGTTTATGGTTAGGGGGGGCCCAATGGATTGAAACTAACATGTTTCAGTCTCTCATCAGAAGTGGCCCAAATAATCCCTTGGTTCCATGAAATGAACCGAAAGAAATGAATAAAAAATGAACCTTGGATTCCTAAAAATTCGTTTGTAAACTCACTCTAAAACCCAGCCCCAACTTGGCAAAACCCACTGTCCAACCTTTCTCCTTCATATATGATTAATATAATTGCATAATTCCTTCCCTTAGTAAAAAACCCGTCCCCCCGGTCCGCCCATAGTTTTTTTTACAGAACGTAAACAACTGGGAACAGAGTGGAAAATATCGTTTCATTAAAAGGCTATAAGCAAGCATAACTAAACCTAAATCCGCCTTTACCAAGGTTGTTGTCATATAAAATGTAACATACAATTATTTTTACACGCAATATTTGGGGCCGCTTAAATCCCTGCCCCGTTACATTCAACAACAAATTATTCCGGGCGAATAAGGTGTCCCACCTCTTCATAGTTTAAAATTATTGTGATCATTTTTAGTCGCGGTTTGTTTTTTATCGTGAGTTGGGTAACTTGATGAATTGTATTATAATAAGGGCGGGGCCCAAAAACATCAGTTTGGGTATACGTTTTGGCCCTCAATAGCTCCGCCCGTGTTTTTTAACATTTTTTTACTGTAGCTGCTTTTGCAGTTTGGCATATAACTGTATTATTACTATGGTTTCGACGAGATTTTCCGTCGTCAAAAATGGTTATGGTTTTTTTTGCATATTTATTGTTACAGTGGAAAAACAATCAGGTTTTTATCCAACTATCAACGTCCTTTATCAACGCATTATTATTCTACTCCAGTTTAAACCCCCTTTTTCTATTTTCAGCTGAATATTTCTTGTTTCAACGAGTTAACAGTAAGACACAAGAACAAACCTCAAGAAAGCTTTCTAGACTAACCTCCGCCTTTAACTGTTTCCACACAACCACTATGTAAGTTTTCATAAATTATTTTACGAATTTAAGAATTAAATAACACATTTTTCTTCTTATTTAAATACCTGAACCTTTTTTTCTATTTGAAATCTTCTTTATATTAATCAATTGTATTTAATAATTTTAATAATAATATACAGTGCAGGTAATACACTATACATTACACACAAATATTTTAACTCAAGGTAGTAAATCAAGTTTTTAATTTTATGGGACCGAACTGAAAAAATGTATCAAAGGTAAAACAAAGGATCCAATACCCCTGTTTGCCAGAAAAATAGAACCTTTAATAAACACTGGTAAAAAAAAAACGTTAACTGGTGCAGAAATTTGGGGCTCAACGTAATTTGAGCATACAAAGATATTTAAATATAATAATTTTGAAACTTAAAATCTAAAATCCTCAATCTAAAATTAGTTTTCTCCCAAAAATTGTCTTATTTTAATATTAATTACCATTAAGTAAGTATACATTCAATTTGAAACAATAATAGATTTTTAAATATAATCCAAACAAATTGTGTTAAATTCCACCGGGTTTTGGGAACCTCATGAATTAGGTCCTCCGCCTATTATTTGCGATAATAAAACGAAAAATTGAGACGAGGTTTATCTTAAAAAATATAATCGTTTAGTTATAACTAGTATGTCCCTCTTCCCCCTGTTCCACTCAGTCCCCTGGCAACGATTTCCTTTCCAATATCTTCCAAATTTAAAAAAATATTTTCCCGCATTTCATTTTGTGAGAAGGGTTTATAATGACTCCTTTCCGTGGAGTTCAACAGTCCCCAGAAAGGGTTCCTGTTTTGTCCCACTATAGGGACGTCAGCTGGCCATGCTAAACGCTTTTTGCAAAAGAACTCCCCTATCTTTCTTTCGTCCACTGTTGCGTCCTTAGGTTTCTGGGAAATATTATGACTGAATATTGCTGAATTCTTCCACACCATCTCGCAGGAGCAACACAAAAGTTTAAATTGTTTGTTTGTTTGTTTTTTATCATTAACTTTTTTCGATAAAAAGCAAAAAAAGCAACAGTTTTAAGGCATGAACAACGTTTACAAATTAATTTACATGTGATTTTAAAACATTCCGGTATTACTAAAGTAACATCAGTTTCCCCCCCACGCAAATTGCCCCACATCCGACCTCCTCTGCTTGTTTTATTTCCCGTTTCCCGGTCCCTTTTGAATGAGTGGGGGGTCCTTGGGGAAGGTCCCTGCAAACATCGCCAGCAAGTATCGTTTATAAAACGTTTTTCCATGGCAGCCTTGAAGTACCCCTGGATGGAACATTTATTGTCATCGCATTGAAAATGGCCTTAAAATTTTGTGATTTCAAAAATGGCCGTTGGAGAAACTTAAAAGTATTTTTGCCCAACTAATAAAGGATATTGAATTTACTTTTTTTTTCAATGTAAGGACTACGTGGAGCTTGTATTTTTACCTTTTAAAGGTTACCAGAAAAAGTATTATCCTACGGCAAAGTTTCCATTTCCTGGTCGCGGTACATAAGAGAACCACTCTCCGTCCCATATCCCCTGGTCCCTTGTTGTGCGTAAAATACAATACATATCGCCCTTTAGATTTTGCAACTTTCCTCCCCAGCCCCGGAAACCTGAGAATTAAAAAAGCAAACGTTTTTAAGACAATTAAAGGCTCGGTTAAAACCTTTTATAATAGAGGTATATGTGCAGAGCGCTCCTATAAAAATTATTACAAATAAACTTAATTTGTTTTTCACATTAACCCACCAATCAATCTGGATGAAAAATCCTCCTGCCGTAACGAGCCAATTTTTTCGAATGGGATGACGTATTGGGATCCCTAAAGAAATTATAACATTTTTTATCAAAATTTAACTATTAACCGTGTTTAATAAACACAGAAGAAATCCATTGGTTTGTTTGAAATAGAACTGGTTTTAAAAGGTGTGTTTAAAATAGTCCCTTCGATATATACTTGGTGCCAAACATAGTACAATACCTGCTGCAAAATCAAAATCCCAATAGATAAGGCAACTTGTAAGCTATGACGAAAATTTTTGATACGCCCCCCATTGTATATTCATTAGAATTCAGCCCCGCTATTTTCTCTTCCTGTTTTTACTGTTCTGGTAATCTGGGGAGTGAAAAATACTTTCAAAAAGACCAAATTTTTCCTCGGACCCCCTTTTTGAAGGGGGCCCCAAAAAATTTAAAGGGGAAAATGGCCACGGGGGTTTTAAATTTTAAAATTTTTGGTTTCCGTACCCCCGTTTAAAACTTTTAGTTTTTTTCGGTAGATGGGTTTAAAAATGGAAACCCGGGCAAAAAAAAAAATTTTTTTTAAAACAATTTTTAACCCAAATTTTTAAAAGTAGGGAAAACAAGGTTTAAAAAGGGTTTTTTGTCTTTCCCCCCCTTAATTTTTTATACCCCCAATATAAGCAAAAAAACATGTGGCCCTAAAAATTGAAATTTTTTTTAAGAAATGTCACAACCAATCTATTAAATTGTATATATTGGGGGGCAAAAAAAACCTTTTTTTTCCCCTTTTGCGGGAATTTTAATTTATCTTAATTCCGCATCCCAAAAACCCAACGAGTTTTTTCGAAGATTAAATCCCCCCGGGGCCCAACTCTTTCTGCTTTCATTCCCAAGTAAGGGAAAACCCAGTGGTATAGCCCCCCTAGCTTTCCCCGGGGGTTTAATTTTTAAAAGAAATCCTGCTTTTTAACAGGTTTTTTGCGAGATTCTTATAAAACTGATGCAAAACATTTACAAAAAAAGTGCCCCCACATAATCCCCCAGTTTTCTTTTTCAAAAATTTTTTAAAAGGGCAGGGAAATCGGAATAAAAATATTTTAAAAAATAAAATTTGTAAAAAAAAAAAAAGATGTATACAATTTAAATTGCAAATTCCCCTTTTAAAAAAAATTTAAGTTTACTTTAATGTGGCTATACATACAACCCCAAAATTTCCTAATTTTGGTTTTTGTTTTCATATCCCTTTTTCCCCCAGGCACAACCACCCACAATTTTCCCCAGAAATGAAAAGGGGGAGCGGGGGTTTTTCCCTTAACCCCCCAAAAAAAAAAGGTTTGGTGGGAACAAAAAGAAAAATTGATATTTTGGGTTTGGTTGGGCGTTTACCCCATGGTGAAAAAAACCCCAGGGGGAATAACAGGATTTAAATTAACTTTCCCCCGAAGGGTCCATTTTAATTGTAAATTTTATTTATCCAATCTAGTACAAATTTTAGGGAACCAAGGGAAATTTTACCATGGGCAGCTAAGTAAATTAAGGGGTTTTTTCCCAAACCTGGGGGGTTTTTTTAAAAAACATTTAAGTACCTAACCAACAAATGTTTTAAAAAAAAATTTTCCCGAGAATGGGGCAGTACCCCGAGATAGCCCGACCCCACTGCCCCCCCGGGGAAACAGTTTTTGTCCGCAGACGTATAAAAACAGACCCCGAATCAAGCAAACAGGTTTTTTTTGGGGGGAATATTTTAAAAAAAGATTCAAAAAGGGGGGCCCCCCCCCCTTCGGGAATAAATTTTAATTTTACTAAAAATAAAGATTTGCCCCCAATGGAAAATTAAATGATAACGATTAAAATGTGGTATATAAGTCGTTCGTTTTTTTGGGGGAAGTAAAATTTATTTTTGCCCTTTATCAACCCCCAAAAAAACAAAATTCCAATTTCCCCTTCCCCCATGGTTCCCCCTTTTTCTGCCCCTAATGGACAAAAATTTGGGAACCCCCCGCCCCCCCCCCTCGGGTTTTTTTCCTAATTCCAGAAAAAAACCCCCCCTAAAAAGAGTTTTCCCAGCCTTTTTCGGGGGGGAAAATGAAAACTTTTTGCCCCCCTTTTTTCCCTCCTCGCCCCCCCTCGGAAAGCCCCTCCAGAATGGCGGGATAGGGGCCCTTGGCCCCCCCCTGCAAGGGAAGAAAACAAGAAAAATCAGAAACGGGGGACAGCTCCCCTCTTGGAACAGGAAACTCGCCCCCTCAAAAGCCCCCTTCCTTTTAAAAAACTCCCCTTTTTTTTGGGAAAAGGCCCCCGGGGTTTTTCCATCCGTTTTGTTTTTTCCCCCCCCCTGGACCAAATTTTTTTGGGGGGGTATTTGTTTCAAAAAAGGATTTGGGAATTAAAAAAAAATGGATTGAGGGCACCCCCCGGGATAATATTTTATTTTTTTTTTTAAATATTCCCATGATGGAAACTGATCTCGGTAAGGGTTGCTTAAATCGTTTAATAAACAAAGGTCATTGGGTTGGGGGGGGGGGCCACCCACCCGCTGATTTGGGAAATTCGGCCGTTGCGATGGATTGTATGAAACCTTGCTTGGGACTCAGGGGGGGGATTATTGATGTGGACCCTGCTTTGATTTCCAGGGGGGGGTTGATTGGAGAAAAAAAAACCCTTGCTCGATTCAAAAATGATTTTTTCAAGGGGGGGATGGATGGCATTACATAAAACCGGGGACTTACCACTGGGATTAACCACAGGGGAGTTTAAAAAAATTAATAAAATTAAGGAATCCTTTATCATGGAGGCGGTCCATACATTGTTTTACAGGAGTTTATTAAACTGAAAAACAATTCAATTATTTGCTTGGGAAAGTCCCGGGCCAGGGGTTATTCCTTGGATTTTTTTTTTTTAAAACATTCTGGACTAATTCGCGGTAGGATTCTCTTCACCAAAAAATTTGATTAGTAAAATTGTTTAAAGTTTTCGTTATGGCTATGCATTTGAATTACGCTGGGACGCGTATCTTCGGGTGGGCTTGAATGCTATTTCGCCTTCATCCTAGCGGGAGCCAGCGAAGGAAAAAAGTAGCAACCCCACACAGTTGACAGCATAGGGGCCCGCCTTTCTTGAAATTTGAAAGTATACTTTGTTGGGGTGTTTGGTTAGGGGTTAGTTCAATGTGAGCGGGTGGTTGGGCAGTTTTTGGAAATAATGGGGAGGGCTTCTTGGTGATTTTTTTGAGGGAGGCATTTTAACAGTTTGGGAAGGTAAGGAGGGGACAAAAAATTTCCATTGGTCGGTGAGCTTTGAATGATTTTGTTTCATTGATTATTGCTGGAGTCGGTGGTGTCCCATTTGCTTAATTTTCCAATGATTATTGGCATTTTGAAGAAAGAATTTATGACCTTAATTTCGGGAAAACCTTCTGGTTTGGGAATACAAAGATCAACATATGTAAAAGGAAAAAAAAGGGAAACATGGCGACTCGGTCTCGATGTTCTCAAAAACCCGCCCCATACTTTGATTGGCCCACCAAAACCAACCATTAGTTCTTTGTCACGGGGTGTTGTATGGAGTATCTGGCCTCTTTTCAATATGGGATCCATGGTGCGCTGGATTCTTAAGTTTTGTGGTACCTGTAACGGGACGAGGGAAGAGATAATAGCCTTTTGCATAAAGTATAAGTTTAGGGGGGCTTCGGTTGGAAGGTGTGTTTGGATTGGAGGTGGTATGGGGAAATGGGAGAAGTTTTAGAAAAAAGGAAGGTAGATTTTTGATAATTGACCAACATTTTTTTTCGGAAAATTGAATGGTTAAGGGGGGGGGGGACCTTCGATTGGTGATTTTTAGGATAAAATTACTATACTTTTTTGCTGCTTAGTGGTTTTGAATGGATTGACCTTAAAAAATTTGGGGGGACTGTTTGATTTTATGAAGTGGGTAGTTCTTTTAATAATTTTGTTGATTTTCACCCTTTACAGGGGCTGGGGGGCGCGGCTTTTTCGTTAGCTGCATTATTGTTATGGGAGAAAATTTGTGGCGGTTAGGCGCAGTTTACACCGTGGAATCTAGTTTGTAAAAAAATTTCATCTTAAGTTCCAAGGAAGTGGGTTTTTATTGTAATTCCGATTACCAAGGTAAGTTTAGTGATTTTTGTTCTATTTTTACGGGGGGCTTGGAGTGGACCAACACGGAATTTCGTGACTTTTTGATTTTTGTATTTAGCCTTTTGAATAGTTACTTAATTTAACGTTAAGGCGAAATTGGGATTTGATTAAATCAAAGGGGAATTCTTTATCCTGTTTTACTACCCCAAAAAACACCTAACATTTTGATGCTTTACGATGGGGGGGAACTTCCCAATTGGCCCCATTTTAGGAAATGAATTATTGCACTCTTTTCTTTGCTTGAGAGGCGCTGGATTTATTTTTTATGGTAAGTTTTGGGTTTAAAGGGCGGGGTTGCTTCTGTTCGTGAATTTTAAATCGTTTTGCAAGAGGGGAGGAATTTTATTGATTATTTCGTACTAGGTTTGGGTGTCCCATATTTTCGGGAAGCACCCATAGAAATAGGAATGGGGGCTTGGATGGTGGGAGTGGAGAGAGTCGGAAACCAAGTGTTTTTAAGGAGTTTTTGCTTTATAAAGAATAACTTTGAAAACGCATGGGGGGGGGGAACATAACCCCTTTTTTTCAGGCCAAATAATTGCCCCCACCCGCAATTGCTTTGGTTTTAAGGTTTTTGTTTGTTAGCGAATTCTGTAACTTGGGAAACCCGATATGATTATGAAGTGATCAAAATCCCATAGGTAAACAAACATAAACTGTCAAAAACAAAAATTTTTCAAGATTTAGATTTCCCGTTTGAAGTGTAATAAATTTGTTTGTTTTTGTATGTTTTTTCCATGTTTTTAAAATAAACGATGTTTTTTTCTCCCAAAGGATGACTGCTTGAGTTTTTTTGTGGTTCATTTGATTTTCACAGGCCCCACTCCCTTACAAAAAAATTTACCGGAGGGTAATAAATAAGTTTGATTTTTGAGTAGGTTTCCTGGTCGAGTTGAAAAAAAGGACAGTTAATTAGGGATTTAACATCCCGCCACATAGTAGGTGGGGGGGCTAACAGGGTTCCAAATTTGCAAGTAACGGGCAAATTTTGGAAAAAATGTCTTAGGGAGGGGGCAGGGTGCGGTACACTAATTCCACTGAGAAAAAAACTTTTAAAAAAAAGGAAATTTCAGGGTTTGAGGAGTGGGGGGAGGGGGGACCCTTGTTCTCGTTTACCTTTTTTTACGGATTACTGGGAAGCCGTTTTTTAAACTGAGTGTGGGGACCAGATTGAATTTTATAGTAAGCGTTTAGAGGGTCGGGAGTTTGTGGTCACATATTTTTGGAGAGGTACATTGTGGGGTAAGTTTTCAGTTATTTTTTTGCCATTTTTTTGCGAAAGTTTTGTAGGAAAAAAGGGCTGGAACGGGCAGGGGGGGGGGGGAACTTGAATTCGAATTTGCTTTTTTTTTTTAAAATCAAACCCAAATACTTGCATATACAGTTTCCCCCAAAAACGGTTTTTTTATTTTGCAGGCTCTAGTTATCATGGTTCAGTATGTGGGATTCGTTAATGGTTTGAAGCGCCACTTTTCTTTTTTTGTTGAAGGCCCTAGGGTTTTTGGGTTTTCAGGTGGTTTAAGGGGCCAGTTTTTCCAGGGAGCGGAACGGTGCGAAATGGGGAGGGGTCGTTTTTCTAAAGAGAATAGTTGAAAATTAAGTTTTTTCCCCTATTGGACAAACTGCTGGACCGGGCAAACGGGCAGGGGTAGTTGTTCGGATCTGATTTATTTACCCTTTTTTATGGAAGTTGGGAGTTTAATTGCTGACCGTTTCCAGGGGATAAATTTTTTCCTTGTGAGAAGCAGGCGTTTTGAAGGTAGGTTTCAACATAATTCAATTTATGATTGGTGTCCAGAGATTTTATTAATTTTCGTTATTAATAAGGGGTTTCGAGTGGAGGGGAAGGCTTTTACCATTTTTTAGGGAATTTTTTTACAAAGGGGGTCAATTTTTCTGTTTTGGGTTTGGATTAAAGGAAAGTTGAGGTGGACTCAGGATGAGTTTGGCACCTTGATTTATTCAAGGTCAGTTTGGATCATCATTAGAAAAAACTTTTTTTTATTTTCATTTATTGTTTTTGTGGGTTTTTGGGAATTTAGGTTTTTCCAAAAAAAAAAGTCTGGGAAAATCTATTTCATTTCATTGGATTTGTTCCAAAATTTTTTAAAGTTTTCCCTTTTTCTGATTTTTTTTTTTTTTTGGAAAAGATTTGGCCAGTTTGGGGAATTTTTTCCCCCCCCTCTATTGTTTTCCTTTCATTTACGTTGCGAAGAATTTCCGTTTTTGGGGCAGAGTTCTTTTCAAAACGCTTTATGGGCTACCCTTGAAAAAAGGTTTTTAAGTTTTTCCCCAGTTTAAGGTTTGTTTGAGGGGGGGAAAATTTTTGAGGGTTTGCCAAATCTGTAGCTTTACGAAATTCTTTTTTTACCAAAATTTTTCGGTTTTCCGGGTTAAAAACCCCAAGGTTTTGTTTTGGGTTTGTGAGGATTTTTTTGGGTGGTGGGTTTTTTTTTTGAATAACAACTTTCGAGGCCATGGTCGCGAAGGGTGTTTGGGGAAAAAGTGGGTTTTTTTTTTAAGGGTTCTTTGAGTTTCAGGTTTCTTAATTTTTAACGGTCTTTGTTTTGTTTAAAAATATTTTGATTTTGGTGGGTTAAGTTCGATTTTTCGATTTGAAGTTCCATGGTTTTTAAGGTCAATGATAGTTTTTTCGGGATGGAGGCTTCGGAAAAGGTTCGTTTTTTTTTCTCTTTCGGTTGGATAAATGTATTCTGGTTGGCCGCTGTCTGGTTTAAGTGCCCTTTGGTAAATTGGGGTGCGCATTTTTTTTGATCGCGGAAAATCTATTTGCATTGTAATTCAGTACTGAGGGGCTTTTTGTTCGAATGCTCGGTTTGAATGTAAAAAGATTTTTTGAAGTAGTTGATTCTAAAATTTTTGGGGGGT
>NW_026971974.1:0-12061 GCF_026151205.1 Bolinopsis microptera | reverse complement strand
AAAAAAACCCCCAAATTCCGCCCTACCTGGGGCCATAGGTTCCCTCAAACTTTTTTTACACCGCAGGTTAAACATTTGCTAAAATAACGCCATTATTCTAACGGCTATTTTACTTCACTTTCAACGTTAATTATAAAAAATTTAAAGCCTTAATCAAAATTCTAAGAATGCTATAGCCCTTTTTTTACAGCCCTGCTAAAAATGGCGAGGTTTCAACTCCATTTGCGAGCTGAAATTGGTCATGCCAGAGGGTCAATATTAGGTTGATTTGCAGTGTTTTTTCTTCTATGTCCCTGTTGCCGGGGGGATTTCGTCAAGTTTAAAATATTTGTAATGATTCTGACTTTTTGGCATGGTGCTGGGCGCTCCACCACAACATTGTGATTCTGTCATCGATTTATAATGAGTTTTGTTGTTATCAAGATGATGAGTACTCATTACTAAAAGTGTTTTAGTAATGAGTGAAGATGTCACGTTAAAATACCAGTATGCTTCACGTTTAACAGACTATAGCAGTGAATATGGCACAGAAGGAAGCAGTACCTATGATGCAAGCAATGTCACTGGAACTCCTGGTTCCTATATAAATGGTTCAACCTATGGAGACCATGTCTCATCACTTGTTTTCAGAACATACGGGAAATATTGGAATGCATTACCTTTTCATAAACATTATAGACCGATTGGACACCAACCTAGCTGGTTCCAAGCCTCAGATTTCATAGAACTTGAATTTGATATTCCAGTCTATCCTACTGATGTTCGTGTATATGAGACATTCTGTCCTGGTGGGCTGGTCAGAATATTAATATCAGATCTTGGAACTGAAATTCCAGAGGGGACCTCTCATTTGTCAAGCTGGAAAGTTCTTTGGTCTGGTGCCAGTTTTAAAGGTGAACATCTTTACACTATAGCAACTCCAAAGTTACCGAAACTCGACAAGAACTCAATTGCTACTTGTAGGTTGCGTTTGGAATTTGACGATAAACTGGCTGAGTACTACCATGAGCTAGATGCTGTGGAACTTGTAGGTCATCCTTGGACCAAAGGCATTACAGCATCTGAATATCTCATGAAGCGTATAAAGAAAGCAGTCTCAGTCTCCATTCCCACTAAGATGCTAAAAAGTCTCAAAATTGTGGACAAAGAAGCTGCAAAACAAGATGAAAAGCTTGCTGAAGCTGCAACTCAGTTTTGTGAATCTGAACCGAAAGTAAACTATTTTGATATCCTTCCACCAGAAGTTATAGAAATAATCATCAGTTATATTGGAGACTTTAGACATCGTGCTGAGGTTGCTAAAGTTTGTCAATTGTTTCAAAAGATGGTGACTGATAGAACAGCTGTCAAAGAGTTGAACTTCAAACCTTATTACACAAAGATAAATGGAGAAACTCTGGTCAATCTCACTTCAAATTACAGTCATGCCATTACAAAACTAGATTTGTCATGGACAGGCTTCAACCATGGAAGTATAGATTCAAAGGTAGCAGTTGAGAGTCTGAAAAGTCTTCCTAATCTTCTGGAGCTGAAATGTAGAAACTGCCAATACTTTGTTCATGATGAGTTTTTGATGTGTCTTGCAACGCACTGCAAGAAATTGAAGGTTATTCATTATTTATCGATTATAAACTTATCCTGTACTCCATCAATATCTAACCATCTTGCAACATGTCCTTTAATTCCTAATTACAAGTTTCTTAACAATTAATTCGAAGTGTTATTGAAGATCTTGATTCAGTTACTTCATCCTTACCTAAAATTAAGCATAATTACCTATTTTATTTCAGTTGCTCGATCTATTCCGCTGTAAAGGATTTACACTCCCTCTACTAAAACCCCTTAAACACTTGGAATATCTGGACATTTCCCAGTGCTTCAAAACAGTTGACTATACCATTTCCAAGATAGTGGAGGGATGAAGAAAAAACTTACTGGATCGTTTTTTGAAAGTTGTCAAGAAAAAAATCAATAATTGGGTTTTTTTTTCATGGAGCCGCTATTCTCCTCCCCTGTTTGGTTTTTTCAAAAAACCATTTTTTGGGGGTTTTTTTGGGCGGGAAAATCTTTCATCAGGGGACTTTTGAAAAAAAACATTGTAAAAGGGGAATTTTTTACTAACGCTTGAAATTTGTACACCCCCAAAGGGGTGTTTTTTTTATTTTTTTAAAGATCAGGGGGCTAATAGAAGTGTTAAGGGGAAAAAAAGAAAAATGGTCGAAATTGAAATTACCCCCTTGGGGAAATTTTCCCCCTCCCTTTGGGGTCAATTTACTCACTAGTTTATAAAATGATTTTACCCTGTTACCTTTACGTAAAACAATGGCTTTTTTTTCCCAGCAATACACGGAGAAAAATTTTTTCGTCAACGGGGAAAAGTTTGGAAAAAACACTTTCTTGAATTTTTTTTTTCAAACCTTTTTTGGGAAAAAACCAAAAATTTTTTGGAAATTTGGGGGGTTGGGGGGGTTTTCTTTCCCCCAATTCCTTCTTTTTTTCCCCTCACCCCCCTTCCCAAGGGGGAAAATTTTTGGGGCCCACTGGCCCCCAAAAAAGGTTGGTTTAAAAAGGTGTATTTTTAAAAAAAATTGATTTTTTCAATTGTTTTTTTACAACACTTTTTCAAGCTATTTGGGAGGGGCACGGTTTTTTCCTTTGGGATGAGGGTTTTTTTTAAATTACCTGGTTTGTTTTTAAAACTTTTAAAATTGGGGGATCCTTCCCAAAAAATCTCGAGTACTTGGTTTTGGGGGGACTTCAGTTAACAGAAGAAAATGGGAGGGTGGGGGTATGGCAAATTTAGCCAAAAATTTGCCCAAAAAAAATTGGAAAAAAAGCTAAACCTTCCTTGGTTTTTTCGTGGTTTTATTAAATTCGGGGGGGGGTTAGGTTAAAAAATCTTTTTTAATATTAGAATTTGTTTTTTTTTAAACTTCATTAATTTTTTCATTGGGGAACTTATTGTTCTGTGGGCCAAGTTTTTTTTTTAAAAAAAACCCCAAAATTTAAAAATTTTTTCGCTACCGAGTGTTTTTCTAAGTGCAAAAAAACATAAAAAATTTTTTTTGGGAACCTCTCTTATGGTGGAAAATTTTGTTTAGAGAAAACTTTTTAAAAGAAAATTGAAGGTAAAAAAAAATTCTATCAAATGTAAAACTTTTTCATTTAATTTTAGGGGGGGGGCCCCATTTTTATTTTTTTAACCCCCCCCCCAAAAACTTTTTTAAGCACATTTTTTTTAAAAGGGAAAAAAAAAACTAAGAATGGTTTTGGGAATCTATATTTGGTTTTCTTTTTTTTCGGGGGGAGCCAATTTTAACCCTCACTGTAAACAAAAAAAGCAGGGGTTCCCCCGTTCAAAAACGGGGGGGGGACGCAAAAACGATGCTTTGCGGGAAGAAAAGGGGGAAAATGGGATAAATTTTTTTTCCCCGACTAAAGATTGGCGATATCGTTAAAAATTTGAGAAAAGAAGAGTTTTTGTTTTCAAAAAACCCCGCCATTTACGTTTTGTTAAAAAAAATTTTGCTTTTGTTAAAAAAAATTTCCCCTTTTTTTCTGTTTAAAAAAGGGGTTTTTACTTTTTTTGGGGGAAAATTTTCTTTTTTTTTTGGGGTAAAAATTCATTTAATTTTTAGTGTAAAGTTTAAAAAATTTGGGCTTTTGTTTAATTTTTACAAAAAAATTTTGGGATTTTTTACGGGGCAAACGCTTTTTTTGGGATTTTTGGCTATTTTTTTACATTTTTTAAAAAAACAAAAAAAAAATTCCCCACTTTAAAAAAAATTGGGTTTTTTTAAAATATATAAAAAAATTTTTAAATGTTTTTTTAAAAAAATAAAAAATTCATTATTTTTTTTTTTTTCCCCGTTGCCAATTTTTGTTTGGGGGGTTTTTTTTAAATCGTAGAATTGATTTTTTTTTTCCCCAAAGGGGGAAAAAAAAAATTTTTTTCTTTTTTATTTTTTTCATTTTTTTAAAAAAATAATTTTTTTTAATTTTGTATTAAAAAAAAAAGTAATTTTTTAAATTTTTTATGGGGGTTTTTTTTTTTTTGGGTTTTTCCTCTTTTTTTATTTTTTTTTTGGGGTTTTTTGGGGGGAAAAATCATGGTTTTTTTTTCGGATTTTTTTTTTTTTTTGTTCTTTTAGATTTTGTTGAGGAAATGCGAAATTTATATTTTTTTCAAAATGTGGGTTTTTCGTTTAAAAAATGTTCTCATAGTTTTTTTTTTTTAAAAGGTTTTGTTCTTTTCAAATTTTTTCCCCCTACCTTTTTTAAAAAAAAAAAAGGGGGTTGTTTTTTAAAAAAAGGGCATTTTCTGACAGAAAAATTCCCCAAGTTCTTTTCCTAAAAAAAAAACCCCCTGTGCTAGAAAAAAAAAACGGAGGGATCTTATTTAAAATTTCATTTTTGGGGAATATAAAAAAAAAATTCTGGGGGATGGAAAAAAACCTAATTAAAATTTTTTACAAAGGGGGCCCCAAAGTTTTTAACATTTTGGCATAAAAAGACCCCAAAAAAAAACGTACCCCTTCGGGATTATGTTGTTAAACCAATTTTTTGGGTTTGTTTTTTTTCGTCATAGGGGGACGCCCCATGTGTCTAATTATCCAGTCTTTTTTTTTGCCAAAAAACCAAAAATTTTTAAAAAATTTTTTTCTCAAAAAAGCTCGGGGTTGGCCCCAAAAAATTGGAAGGGGGGGGGAAGGGGACGTTACAAATTTCTTTTTTTTTCCCACTTGATGGAAATTTTGGGGGGACAAAGTTTCGTTTTTGTGTTTTTCCCCGGGGGGCCAGGTGGACTTTGGAAATTCACTCCGTTTTTTTCGATCTTAACCCTTTTACTTTTTAAGTATGTAAAAAACCCCAATTTGTGAAAAAAATTTGTTTTTTTGGAAATTCTGAGAAAAAAATGTAAAATTTTAAAACCAGAGCTGTGAAATTTGCCTCTTAAAAGAAACCCCAAAAACAAAAAACCAGGGAGAAAAAACCTCCAGGCTTACTTTTTAAAAAAAAATCTCCGGGAAAAAACCCCCCCACTTTCCCAGTTTTTTCCATCATTTCCCCCTCAACACCCCCGTCTGGGGGGCCCAAAAAAGGGGGAAAAGGGGTTTTTTTGGGCCCGGGGGGGGTTGACGTAAGGGGTTTCCCCGGGGGGGGGTTTTTTTCCCCATTTTTAAAAAAAAACCCGGGGGGTTTTTTTTCTCCCCAAAACCTTCCAACGGGGGGACATTCTTAACAAAAAACCTCCCTGAAATTTGGGGATTGTTACTGGGGGGGGGGGAAATTTCCCTTCCCTTTTAATCTTTTACCTTACAGTTTTTTTTTAATTTTTTTTCCCAGCGATTATTTGTAGGGAAAAAACCAAAGTCCCAGTTTTCATTTTAAGGGAAAAAAAACAAATTTTTTTTTTTTAATTTTAAATTAGGGAATAGTAAAAATTTAACCCCCACGAAGGGGCCTTTTACGGAAAACCCTCGTAAAAAAAAATAAAAAACCTTTTTTTAAAAAACCTGAGAAAAAAAATTTTTTAAAATGTCTCAATAAAAAAATTAATTTTTTAAAAGTTTAACTTCCGGGCAAAGGGGGGACGGGGGGAAAAAGTATCGGGTTTAAAGAAAATAGTTTATTGGGTCGAAAAAAAATTTGTGGGGGGGGGGAAAAATTTTAAAAAAAAAAAACTGGCCCTAGGAATCCCCCAAACCTTTCTTTTTTCCCCTCTAAATTCAATAAATTAAAATTAAAATTAAAAAAATTTTTTTGATCCTGGGCTTTGGGCATTTTTTGGGCCAAAAAAAAAAGTAACCCTTTCCAAAAAAATTTGTTTTTCCAGCCAGGGGAATGGGGCCCTAATTTTAGCTTAAAACGGGGGAAAATTCTAAAATCAAAAAAGGGGGAGTTTCAATTTAAATTTTTAAATTAAGTTCCCGGTTTTCCCTACGATGGGGTCCGTGCCAACCCTTAAAAAAAAGGATCCAAAAAAAAATTTTCCCAAAAAATGGCTAATATTCAAACGGACATGGGGAAAAAAATTTTTAAAAAATCCCCAATTGTGGGTGGTTTTTTGAAAAGTCCACCAAACAGTCTCCCCCGGCAAAAACTTGGGGAAAAAAACGTTCGTGAGTTTGCTTTTTTTTCCCTTTTTCCCCCTGGTTTGTCGCACGTGAAAAAAAATGCCCCCCACGCCCCTTTGCAAAACTAAAGGCCCCCAACTGGCCCCCACAGGAATCGGGTTTTTTAAAAAAAAAAAGTTTTCCCCTTTTTCTCTGGGGTTTTTCCCATCGTGGGGTTTTAGTGTTTGTGTCTGGGGGGACACAGGGGCCCTGTTTCTTTTCGCGGGGTGGGGGACCCGGTGGTTTCAGGGCTCGGGTTGGGTTGGGGGAACGAAAAAATTTTTTCCTTTTTTCTGTGGCAAAGAAAAAAAACCATGATTCGGGGTTTGGGGGTTTTTTTTGCGGTGTTTTTTGGGGGGGAATGCTATTACTTGGGGGGAAAGGGGGGAAGTCCCGGTTTGGGGGGGGGAAGGGGGAAGTTGGGGAAATGGGGGGTTTGGGGGGGGGGGAAGTATGTTTTGGCTGGGGGGGGACTCCGAGGGGGGGGGGGGATTTTTTTCTGGGGTTTGGGGGGACGGTACTCTGGATTTTCAGTAGACTTTTAGTTAAATTTTTTTTTTAAGATTTTTTTTTACGAGTTTTTCTGGGGGGGATTTGGGGGACCACGGGCTGGCTTTTCTCCCCGTTTTTGTTTTTGGGTTGTGGCCTTTGAGCTTTGGGAAATATTTTCCCCAATTTCGAAAGGGGGAAATTTTTTTTGGGGCATTTAAAAGTTTTGTGGTTGTGGGGGGCGGGGGGAAAACTTTCCCCGGGGGGGGGAAAATCCAAAAATTTTGTCCCCGTGATAAAATTAAAAAACCAATGGTTTTGGGCAAACCCCGCGGAAATATAAAAAAAAAAGGAATGAAAATGGTTTTATAAATAAACCGGGTTTAGTTTTCTTTTTCCCAAAAAATGCGAAGTTTGAAAGGGGGAAAAACAAAACCCAGCTGAAAATAAAAAACGGTTTGTTACCATGATAGGTCCGTAATTTCTTTTCCAGTTTTCTTCCTAAAAAAAGTTTTTACGGTAATAAATCTCAAATTTATTTGGAAAAAAAAGCTACGTTTTTAGAAAAACCCCAAATTCCAAGAAAAAAATGTTCCCCACCCCCGTCGTTTTTTTTTAAAAAACTAGTTTTTCCCCTTTTTTTTAGCTTCTAAAAACAATAAAAAACCCGATTAAAAACAAAACAATTTAAAAGAGGAGGTTTTTCGGGGGTACCGGTTGCAAATCCAAAACAAAGGAAAAATTAATGGCAAAGGAAAAACGGTTTTTCCCCTTCACGGCTTGTAAAAATTTTAGGAAAAAATAAAAAGATGTCGATTTCTAATTTTTAAAAATGTCCGAAAAAAACTAAAAGAAAAACTTACTGTTTTTTATGCCCGGGGGGTCTGAGTCGTTTCTGCATGGGTCTGGCATCCTCGCCTTTACGAGGAAACACCACTTACCACAAACAACCCCCCAAATTATCTGAGGAAAAAAAAAAACGGGTTTCAAGAAAAAAAATATTTTTCAAATATTTAGTAAACAGAAAAATTTGTTCGGGGGAACCATTGGTTCCGGGACCATTGTCATGGGAAAGTACCCTAAGTAGTGAGTAAAGGAATTGTGTGATCCTTTTATTAGATTTAAAATCTTGGAGGAGGGTCGTTTCTAAATAAATTATAGATTTACAGGACTAATCTCTACCTTGGAGACCGCTGCAAAGCATCCAAAATTTCCCGCTTATATCACCCTAGGCCAGGCCCAAGTTAAAATAAATCAACCAAGTCAAAGATTTAAGACCCCGTACTTCACCCACGTAAACTATTTGATGAAACTTTATCATTATTTCGGCAAAAACCGGGTCCCAGCAAAAAATGTTACAAACGATAAAAAAACGGCGGGGGGGGGGTGGGACCCAAACGTGCGAAAATATAACCCAACTTTATTATATATGTTACGTCCAGTTCACGCTGTTTCAAATATGGCGGACTTTTTTATGGGCAAAAAAAAAAAAAAAACCGCTATTGGCAACATGTTAAGGGGGGGGGATTAGCCAGGGAAGGGATTAGGTATTGGGGCGAGTAAGGGAAAGCTTTAAAAGCCGATTTGTTTGAGGAGTGAAAAATTGAAAAATTTCTACTTCCTGGGCCTGGGCGGATTAAGCTTGGGAGGAATTAATCAAATAGGAGAGGAAAACCCCAAACTATTCAGGGGGACCCCAGATCACTCCTTACCTGCTACCGAAAACTCCAATTTTACCCCGTTGATTTTAGGGGCCTTCTAGTCGTTGCAAACATTGATTTAGTTCTTGTGTACTTGTAAAGTCGAAACAACTTTTTCCCGGTTCAGTTTGTCGGCTGTTTTTTAAACTGGCGAAATCCCAAACCCCGTTTAAATTGGGGTAGATTTTCTCCCGCGTTCCAGGGGATAAAGATATCTTTCTTTTCCCAAAAAACTGTTTGCTGACAAAAATTTGTTTTTGGGAAAGGTTTTCCATAACAACCCCCAAAATATCATGTGGGTTTTAATTGTTTATTTGTTTAAGGGAGGAGCGGCTAGGAACAGGGGTTTTCGGGAGGGGCATTAATTTGTTTTTACCTTGGAGCAAAATTGCGGTTATATTTAAAAAAAGGAAAATATTTTGAAAAATTTAAATCTGGGGGGGAGAGGGTTATTGGTTTTTAAGTTTTAAAATTGTTCAAAGGGTTTTCCAAAAAATTTTAATTTTTGGGAATAAGTTAAAACATGGGGAATCTTTCTTGATAGTTTAAGGGTGTTGACCTTGGGACTGGGTTTCAACAACAAAACATGGTGTCTTTACTCTATTTTTAAATTTTCTAAAATTTCTATTTTTTCTTTTTCTGTTCAAGGGGCTTAATTTAACTCGCATTGTTAATTTGATCAAACCAAAAACCTTCTGCGGGGAAAAGTTTCGGGCCACATTTCCTTTCATTTAAATTTTGCCCCATAAATTTCTTTCAATAACTTAGTTAGTTGCCGGCAAACCTTTTTTTTAAAAGAAAAATCTTTTCCCCCAATGATTATTCCCCCTATTTTCAGTTTATATAGCCGGTAGGATTTTCTATTCCAGGAAATTCATGATTGTTGGGAATTAAAACCGGGCACTTTTGAAACCGGTTTTTTCATATTCGACGTTTTGGGTTTTTTTTGGCCCCCACTTTTTAAGTTAATTTGGGGCCCTTTTAATGGGTTTTACAAAAACATTTTAGGGAAATTTAGCTTTCAAATTTAAATGATACCAAAATTTGGTCTAGGAAAATATGGGAAATAGGGGTAAAAAAAATTTAAAAAACTCGAGGGAATGTGATTTAACAAAAAAATAGGTTAAAATATGCACAAGGAAATAATACCAAAACCAGGCCCCCTTAAATTTTTATGAATTTTTATATCATTTTAAAAAATTATCATGGAAAAAAAAATTTAGTTTTTTTCAAACTTATTTCCTCAAAACCAATGGAGGTTTGTAAAAAATTTTTTCCACTTCCGGGAATTATTTTGCTTGGACAACTGTTTAAAATGAAAAAACTTACTGAATGAAAACTTACTGAAAATGAAGAAACGGCGGGATTTATCCTTTGACATCGCCCAATATACCGGTGACTAATTCTGAACGCTCGTTAAAACAATAAAAATGTATCACCTCTTTGCGTGATATCATTGAGTAGGACTGATCACGTTGAGCCCGGTTTTTCAAGTATTCGTGCCATGAGCACATGAAGAAAAAACAATAATTATATCTGTTTAACTGACTTTATTACAAAATTAATCACAATCAATTCAATTGAAAGATCAAGTTTAATGAAATAACAGAACTCTGTTTCAGCTCTCAGCAGACCAAGTTGTGGTGTATACCCTCTACACAGGACTCGTAACTCTCCTCTTTGTCATTGTTAAAGGTTTAAACCTTTATCTGCACAAAGTTTTTAAAGAAACGGACGAGATTTCAGCCAAGCAGGAGTTCGAGGAGGAGCTGGAGGAGATAGCAACTAACACGGCTAAAGCACCCTCCTCGGATAGTATCACGGTAATTAGTTAATTAGTGGGTAATTAGCGGTTAAAGTAGCGAAAAAATTAGGGACAAATAGGGTGGATTGATACCCCTTTTTCTGTACACCCAGGTTTGAGGGGATTGAATAAACTCCCTTTCATTTGTCACTGAAAATGAATGTTCCCAACTTTATGTTGGTTGTTAAGGTATCGTGGGAAAAGATTAGTTTGGTGTCGGGAAAAATTTAGGGGCATTTCCGGTTTAAAAACCATGTAATTTGGTGGGTGTGGGACCTCTTTTTTTTTTTCTTTTTTATTTTAAAACGTTGCGGCTCTTTTGAATTTGAGAAAAAATAAAGTAAATTTCCAAACGGTGAGGTTTATTGTACGTAAGTGGGAATAATCGTTGAAATTTGTTAAAAAAGGTTGATATGAGTGGAAAACATTCAATTTTTCAAATGAAAAGGAACCCAACGAAGTTCAAATTGGCAAGAATTCAGCCGGGGGTTTTAAATTTAAAAAAAGGGAAGCAATTTTTACAAAGTATAGTTTTCGTAAGTGGATCTCGGAGAAAGTTTGGGAATTTTTAAAACCCAAAAAAATATTCCGTTGTTTTCTTCAGATTAACAAATTTTTTCTGCTTCGAACGGCAAAAGAAAAAAGGGAGAGGTCCCCCCCACCTCCCACAAAAACTTTATTTTTTCTAACGGAATGCTTCTAAATTTCCCACCCAAAATAATTTTTCATTTTCATACGGGAATTTAAAACCTCAGATTATTTAATGGAATATCCAAATCACATAAATGGCGGGGCAGGAAACCGGAGAGGGGG
This sequence comes from Bolinopsis microptera, assembly GCF_026151205.1. Taxonomy (NCBI): domain Eukaryota; kingdom Metazoa; phylum Ctenophora; class Tentaculata; order Lobata; family Bolinopsidae; genus Bolinopsis; species Bolinopsis microptera. The sequence goes on along the minus strand of NW_026971974.1, from coordinate 1,139 downwards.
GGGCCCAAGGGTTCATGGAAAAAATTTTACGACAAAAAGATTTTAAACAATTATGTGCCAATATTATAAATGACAATATTACGGGACAAGTTTGGGCCCCCCAATTATTGGGGGGAAAAAGGATTTGACAAATTTTGGGGCCCCAAAAATTTTTGGGGGGACAATTGAAAAAGGGATTTGACAAAAGGAAAAGATTTTTTGGGGGCCCCAAATTTGACCAAAACAAATTGGGAAACATAAAAGCCCAAATTTGGGGGGACCCAAGATTTGGGGGACATATTTTTTGGAAAAGTATTTTGCCCCAAAAAACCGAACAAGAATTTAACCGGGGGATTTGGCTTTTTATTTTTTGGCCCCGAAAATATGAAATTAACGACAAGATTTTGGGAAAAAGATTTTTAAACAAATATGTGACGTTTTTTTTGACAAATATTTAGGGGGACAAGATTTGACAAAAAAGTTTGCCCCATTTTGGGGAACAGTATGGGGGGGGACAAAATAGGGGGGACAAGATTTTTGCAAGGGTTTTTTGGGGACATATGTGAAGTTTATTGAAAATTTACGACAAGTTTTGGGGACAGTTTTTTGAAAAATATGTGAACCGTATTTGGGAAAAATATAACAAGATTTAAAAAAGGGGGTTTTTACAATTTTTTTGGGGGGGAAAACAATTCGCCCAAGATTTTGGGGGAAACCGGGATTTGAAAATATGGGGGACAGTAATTTTAAAACAATTTAGGGGGACAAGTTTTTGCAAGATTTTGGGCCCATATGTGACAGTATTTTGGGCCATTTTAGGGGGGGAAATTTTTTTAAAAAAAAAGTTTGGGGGGACTTTTAAATTGTGGGCCAGTTTTAATGAAAAATTTTAGGGCCCCAAGGGTTTTAAACCCCAAGGGGAGGGGGGGGGGAAAAATTTTAAATTTTTTTAAAAATAACGCCCCAAAAAATTTTTGAAACAAGATTTTGGGGAAAATTTTATTTGGGGCCCCTTTTGGGGGGGGCAATATAGGGGAAAAGTTTTTTGACAAGATTTGACATATGTGGAACCCTTATTGGAAAAAAATTAGGGGAAAAAAGTTTTGGGGACAAGTTTTTTGAAAATATTTGAACAAAAAAAAGACAAAATAGGGGAAAAA
>NW_026971973.1:0-12090 GCF_026151205.1 Bolinopsis microptera | reverse complement strand
TGGTGGGAATCCGACATCCGAAAGCCTCCACGGATCGGAAGCTTCTACCTTTCATCCCTCCTGGTGACGTCCACTACGCATGGCAGACCCTTAGAGTTAGACCTATTCCTCTCCGCAGATATGGATGTCTTTACATTATTACTTTGAGTCCACGTGGATGGGAACACCAAACAGACCTGCTCGCTTCGATTCACCTGTCCTGGAACCAGTACGATTGCTGTCTAAACTGGTCTCCCACGCCTCTTTGAACCTTGCAGAAGGATGACACTAATGGTTTCTCCGCAGCCTCGTCCAGTGTTCAAATCCTACCATCTGGAAATTCCTTGAAGCCCTCAAACTAGAGCAAGGACTAAACAGAACCAGAAGATCACGGATAGGCTGATGAGAAGACCTCCACCCCAGAGAGCTGCCAAGTGGATAAGGTACGACTCCCTTCTGGAATCCTTCATGCAAGCCTACAATAACCAGGAGTACGAAGTCATTGATTATCTCTCTGCTGTTTTTGCTGCACTATGAATTCGACATTTGATTATTGATATTAACGGTTTTATGATATTGGTATTTAGTTATACTTTCGATTGTACTATATTTCAACCTTACTGCTAGGTTATTTTGATCATGTGTTGAACTGTGTTTCAACGATCAATGCTTAAATTATTAGAATCTTCAATTATGTTAGGCTTGAACTACTGTGAACACAATAGAGAATTAGATAGTCAGCCAGGGTCTGTAATGATTTCCATTTTTATCTGCATCATCCGAAAGTATTTTTGTACCTTTTATTTGTGATCTTCATTGACACAATATTTGTATATCCATAAACCCTGTAACACGAACAGTTTTATAATATCAAAAACCGAGTCTTAACTGTTAGGTTATTTAAAATAGCTGACATCGCTTTCGTAATTGGGTGCATCGTGTGACCACCCAGACCACGGAGAGGAGATCTCTGTCATTCCTCTAGCAAAGCAGCCAGTTTTAAATTGAGAAGAGTAGCCCCTGATGGGTGGTTTACAGGTTATCAGGAAGAGAGAGAGCATGAAACTGGACGAGTTTTTGATTTAAGATGGTGTAATTCAGATATTATAGGCTAGGGCCATTGCATTCAACAATTTTGGGCCTGCACTTGCAGATGAATCTTCGTACAGCGACGGATTCGCTGCCAAGCTGTGTCTGCAGATCGAAATGACTGCAAGGTTTTCTAAAACATGGGCCAGGAGAAACGAACTGCAATGTTGACAACCGTTTTACTTAAAGATTTTAGAGTAAGCATTTCATGGGATGTTTCGACTGTAAATCTTGAATATGACTGAAAATGAATTATTGATAGAATAAAATGTGTTTGAATTCTTGTCTTGCTGTAACAAGGAACCCACTCAATTTTGACCGAGATTATTCAATAAATCTAAAGAACTTTTATCAATCTAAACTATTAATTAATAGACATTTTTGTAGAACTGATAATCGCATGTCCATACTCATAGTAACCTTTGAGCAGTACTCTAATTATAGTCTAAAACAATTTATTGCGCTGGTCTGTGAAATTGTACTGGTTTGGTAAAATAGCCAAGAGCTTGCTGAAAACCATGCAAACGCCCCCCGTAGGTATAGTGGTTGTATGTGAAGACATGTACCACGAGATCAAGTTTCAACAATAATCTCACGAAAAAAGAGAGATAAAAACATACCAATACCATTATCAATGACACTGGCTGAATCAAAATGAATTCTTATTATATGGCCATTTGTATGTCAAACAATACGAAAAAAATAAAAAAACGTTTGGGTGCAAGGAAATAAGTTTTGGGGCCAGTGCAAAGTTGTGCATGGTGCGGAAATGGTTAATCAGAAAACTACAATGGTACAAAAAAATAATCATTACGGGTATTAAAATTGATTGTTTAAATGGGGTATAGTCGGTGGGTTAAGGGTGGGATCGACTACAGGTATATATGGATATAGTTTAACATGACCAGTTAATTTTCTGGTATCAAGGGGGACACTTTATTTTATCATTATTATTTTCGAAGTATTTTTACCAAAAACAGGCTACATTGTTTTTTACGCACGTTTGCAAACCAGGTGCCCCAATTGCGGGAAAAAGGAAGTTCCGAAGGATTTATTTTTGGGCCAGTGGGACTGCTGTTAAACTTAAAACAGTAGTGTGTACCATTAGACTTTAATTCGCCGAGACTGCTTCGCCAATGGGCCAGTCTCATTTAACCCTTCACACACCCCGATTTTACCGGGAGTAGTCGGGCGAAGTTAAACCGGGGGGGCTGCATTAGGGACCACTAGGGAATTTCCTTAAGCTTGGAACGTCATCAACGACGCTCAACCCCTAAACCAGGGGGCAGGGATGGTTGACATTGGGATTCGAAAACTCGCCCCATCAACCCTCCGACGGAATTGCAAAAGGCTGGTGTTCTAAATAACCAACTTTGCGCTACTCGCCGTTGCGAGAAAAAGGGAGGCCTTTCCCCCCTTTTTTCCCATTTTCCACAATTTAGTTCAATTTGTGGGGGGACGGTTCCAAAAAAAACAATAGTACGCCAATTAAACCACATAGAGTAAAACGGGCACGAGCGATACATTAATACGCGGGGGGGGACGCCGGCATGTTTATTTATTTGATTATTCGTTTTGTTGTTTTATTTGCTTTGCCCGCGGTTTTGTTAAATTATTATTATGGACCTCCCCAGTTATTTTAAGTCTTAACCTTTTTTATAGGGGCAAAAACCTTTTGCGCTAGGTTTCCGCTTTTCTTGCGGACCTATCCGAATATTTTTGGGGGCGGTTTTTTTTCCTATCGGATGGTATATTATTTTGGGCCCACAGGCGGCCAAAATAATCGGCACGTAAATCTAATTCCTTGCACCAAGCTTGTAGGGGGCCGGTGTTTGTACTTAATTAGGATATAATTTAGTTTCCACGAAAAACTTTTCAGGGAATTTAAAGTATGACCTTTTGTATTTTTTTTGCACCGGGCATTTTAGAATTATGGGGGGGCCGCCAATAATTTTTTTTTAAACGGCCGATTTCAAATTTTCCCTATATTAAAAAAAACTTGGAGGGTAGATTGGCGGATTTTTTCGTTTGGATTCTTTACGGAAAAATTTCATGTTACAAATATCTGAAACCCCCTATTGGAGTTCTATTTGTTTTGGCAAAAATCCAGTTTTGCCAAAAAATCGGCGACCGAGATATGGGGGGCGAATTTTGGTTATAATGGTTGTGTAATATTACGGCTCATTTACCTCCCATAAAAAAAATCGGTTAAATTTCATTTTAAAAAATATATTTGGATGATTTTGACCAAAATTTTATAGGGGCCCAAAAAATCGATCAAAATATTGGTGGGGCCGTATGGGCCCCATATTTTTTGGTCATATGGGTTTTGTTGGCTTATTAAATAAACTCAGTCATTGGTTTTGTCCAAAAATTCTCTTGACTTGAAAATATCATATTTACGGGTTTCAGGGGATTACTAAAGGGCTAAAGGTAAGAAAAGCAACCTTTTAAAAATCTGGGTTTTGAGAATGTTTTTGGGTAAAATTTTGGGGCTTAAAAATTTGGAAAGCCTTATTTAGGACCCCCAAAATGTTATCGGGGGCGTGGCTGCCCCGGGCGGGGCACCCCCGTTTTTTGGGGCGGGTTAGGGGTCGGGGGGGGGGTACCCCCTCAAAAAAAATTTCAATCAAACCGGGTCCCTTTAATAGGGTTTGGTTGGTCAAAACTTGCTATCTCGAATAAACCAAGTTCCCCCCCCCCACCCCCCCCCCCTTAAAAGTGGAACATATTTGTTGTTTTTGACTAAAAAGGCTTTCTTTCTAACAAGTTTTACAAGGGATGGAAGGGCCTTTGTGTAACTCAAAAATTTCCAAAAAAAACCCCCATTAGGTTAGAGGGGAATAATCCAGTTATTATCTTTTTATGTATAAGGGAGTATCGGTTCCTTATTCTTAAACAAAAAAAACGCTTATAAACATCAGCGAAAATAACAAAAAAAAGGGGCCCCACTTGGGTGGGTTTACTGGGTTATAAACCCCCTACGGGATAGGGGAATTAAGGGGGGGTTTCTGGATTTTATTTAAAATCCCTCGCTTCCCCCGCTAAATCGGATTTTTTGATAATCCCGGCTCCCTCGCTGTTTAGTTTTTTCCCGCTGGAATGGGGAATAATACCGGGCCTAAGTTTCTATTAATCCCGCCCCCCGGCTCTTAATTATTGGCTTCAAAAAGATTTGTTTATTGTTTTGATAAATTTTCCATGAGAATTTTCATTTACCCCCGGCCACTGGGTTCACGTGTTTTGATGATTGTGGTTTTGTATCACGTTATGGGGTCTTAATACTACTTACGATCCGGCATTGGGTTAAAAAAAAAATGTCACGTTGTAAACCCTATGGCCTTATACGTAGAATACTATACATACCCCCCAACCCTTGGATCTTACGTTATCGGTTTTCTAAATTGCAAGGCGGGTGGGCAAAAAACTCAAGGCCCACTGTTTACATTTAAACTTATAAAACTATACATTAATTTGGACCAAGTTCCTGGGGATAAAAAAAAATAACTTGTCTCGACGGTGCATCCTTTTGATTTGTTGTCGGGTAATTTTGGGGTTTTTCGTGGGTTTTGAATTTTATAAAAGGCCTCAGTATTATTAGTCGGTCATAACTTTGATTTGATAACCTTCCATGACAACCGACTCCCATTTATATACAGCTTCTACCATTTTATCCGGCCTTGCCCAGGCTTAAACTTCCGGTCTACGTGGCCCTTATTTCCGAGATTCTTTCCACGGTTTCTGGGACTGAGGGAAATAAAATGTTTTTAGGTTATAACGCCAATTTTCAAAAGGGGTCTTAGTTTACCTTAGTTGTGTTCTTTGTATTATATTTATTTGGTAGTCCCCCAATTTTCCATTTTTTCATATTTTACCATTTCTGTTCTCCATATATGCTAGGAATTTAGAGTAAAATGGGTCATAATTTTGGGGGGTTGGTTTTCCTCAAAGCACTAACCCGGAGGGGGTTTTATAAACACATAAAAATACACACCGGCCACCGTTAATGTTTTTATTAAAATAAAAAACTTTCTCTGACTAATAGCACGGTCGGGGTTTTTTTTCATTAACTAATTGCCCTCGTGGCTCTTTCGGCCCACTCGAAATTATTATAACTTTGTTTTCCGCGCGTCGGGGCGGGGGGAATTAATTGAAAATATAAAGCTGGCGGCCCCCTGGCCGGGGGTTTATGTGTGGTTATAATTAAAGTGTTTTAAGGTTAGGTTTTGGGCATGCTAATTGGCAAGAGTGGGGGGGACTGTGAAATGGATTCCACCCAGGGGGTTACCCAAATACCCAATAGTGTTTTTGGGCTCTCACTTTTAGTGGGACTTTTATAAAAACCTGAAAAAAGTTTTGTGTTATAAAAGTAAAATAAAATAAAAATTATTTTATATTTATTTAAATTTCTATTTGTGGGGGAAATTAATTACCGCGCTTTTCCGGGGCATTATCCCCCTTTCTTTGGCAAGAGGATTTGGAGTTTTAATTCCCACCGTTGTTTCCCCGATATCCTTTGAAGGCCCGGAAACTCTGGTGCTGCGGTTCCCATTTCGTTACAGGAAAAATTTTATGGTGCTGCTTCGTGAAACATAAAAAACCTTCCCACACTGCAGGGTTAGATGTTTGCGTTTAATTCTGTTTATTGCCAATAAGCTTTATGGGATGTGGTTACATGTGGACAAAAAAACGGGGTGGGGGGGCGGGGGGGGGGGGGGGGGGGGGGGTGGGTGGGGGGGGGAAGGCAGGTCAGGTTGCTTTGATCTTTAACGAATACGGTATTATCCTTCAAGGGTGGTAAAGACTCCCCCAACCTATGGGACGTTCGTGGCTTTTTCTTTATGCAATTTCTAATGTTCTATTTTTTTATTTTTTGTTGGTGTTTACCATGATGAAATTATTACAACTTATTCATAATTAAAATAAAACCAGGTTCATCCACCTTAAATTGTATTTCTTTTTACTTATATTTGGTATATTAAATTGGGTAACCTTCTTCCACCAGTTATCCTCACAATTTTCTGCACTTTAATCTTAAGTTTGGGGGCGGAAAATTTCGGGGCAATACTCAGCCGTTACATATTGGCAGGAAAAATTTAATTCTATTTTATCTGTTTGTATGGGCATTGGCTTCTCAAAACGCCACACTTTTTTCCACCCATCTGCTTTACCGGGATAATTTAAACTACTTTCCGGTTTGAGATGTTCGCAAACACAGTCCAACCTCACTGTAATTACTTCTTCTATTAACGAGGGCCCGAGGCTCGGTTTTATACTTATGTTCGTTGCCATTTAATTTAAGGGGGGACCCCCCCGGGGGGGGTCACATTTTTTTTAGGGGGGACGGGCCCCATGTTTTGGGAAAAACCCGTTTATTAAAAAGAAAAAACCCACTGAACATTTGCAATTCGGGGGGTTCCCCTTTATTCTTTTTTTAAAAACGCAAAAAAAGGGTTTTTATTTAAAATTTGGGGGGCCGGCTTTTGGGCATGGTTTTTTTTTTGCAACTAATTTCTTAAAAATTGGGGCCCCCCTTCCCCAAGCCCCCCCGCATTTTTTTGGTTTAAATTTTAAAATTCTTTTTTCTTTTTTACCAAAAAATTTTAGGGATATTGGGGCATTTTGCCCACCCTTCCCAAAGCTCCCCTCCCCAAAAAACCAATGGTTTTTTTTTGCAATATGATAAAATTGATCTCCCGAAAAATAAAAAATCTCTTTGGGGTTTTTTTTTATATCTTTCCAAAAAAATTGTTTTTAAAAAATCCGTTTAAAATTTTTTTAAAAATTTTTTTCCCTTTTTTCTTTTTTCCCATCCCCGTTTCCGTAAAAAATATTGGTATGGGGGGGCCTTTTTTTTCCCATTAAAAAAGGGGGTGGCTTCAAACTTGCGGAAAAAAGGGCCCGGTTTGGGGCCCGTTTTACGTTTTTGGGGGGGGTTCCCCGGGGGCCCAGTTTTCCCGGGGGCCCGCCAGGGGGATGGGGTGCCCCTTCGGAGGGAAAAACTTTGGGGGGACCGTTTTTGCCTGGAAACCCCTTTCTTTTTGGGTTTGGATTTTAAAAAAATTTTTAACTCCCCCAGGTGGGGGGCCTTTTAAAAAGGGGGGAATTTTCCCCCCATTCCCCACCTTTTTGAGTCCCTTTTTCCCCCGGGGGAAAGGGCCCCCACGATTCGGTCCTTTTTGGGGGGTTTTTGGGTATTACGAGTTTTTTCCCCTTTAGGTTATTTTTGCCCCCCCCCCCGCTCTTTGGGCTTTCGTTTTTTGGGGGTCACAGGGGTGGCCCTTTTTCCCTTTTTGGTTTTTTCGTAAAGTTTCCTAAACCAATGGGGCCCGGGCCCAAAATTTTCACTGGGAAAATTTTTTGGGCCTGGGGTTGGGGTTTTTTTGGGTTTGTTGCATTGTCCCCCGCCATTCCCCAAAACCTTCTGGGGGGGGTGCGCTGCGGGGGGAAAATTTTTTTGGGCTATTTGGGGGGTTGCCAAAAATTTTTGGGGAAGTCTGGAAATGGAAGGGAAGGAGTTTTCCGATTGGGACATTTTTTCTGGGGGGTTCAAGTACTTGGTTTTTCCGTCACAAAAAACTGGGTGGGCTTTTAATGAGTGGGGGGAGGGGGTTTAAAAAGGTTTTTGGGGGGACAACAGGCTTTCTATTGGGCTTCTGGGTAAAATTTGGTTTTTCCCCGCTTGTCGGGGGAAAACTTGGGGTTTTTATGGGGGGGAAGGGGGGCCATTTCCCCTTTGTTTTGGGGTTTATGGTGAGTGGGGATATTCTTTTTAGTTTTTGGGGCCGTTTTTGAAGGGGGGGAAGGGGGGCCTCCTTTACAGCCTGCTTATTGGGGGGGTTTACAAAAATTTTTATGCCTTTATGGGGAATTTTAAAATTCCAAAAAAAAAGGGGTTTTGTTTTTGGCAAATTTTATGGGCTTGGGGAAAAACCCACGGGGCGGGGTTATCTCTTGCAATTTGCCCCAATTTTATTAAAAATTTCCCCCCCGATTTCTTTTTTTTTTTTTTGTTGGAAAGAAAATTTTTTTTTATCCCTTTTTTTCGTTTTTGGGGCCCACATTTAAAATCAAAAAAGGATGGGCAGGGAAAATTTTTGCCCCAAAAAATTAAAATTTTCGCTGGTTTCTTACGGAAAGTTTTTAAAAAAATTTTTTGGCGGCATTTTTTGTTTAAGGGGGACATTATTATGGCAAAGGGGCGAAGATTTTTTTCCCTAACCTCGAGTTGACAATTTTACCGGAATAACAAAAAAACCCAAAAAAACCCCGGGGGGTCGGGGGGATTTTCTCCTGTTGGAGGTTAATTTATTTACTCCATTTTTTTTACTTGAACCGGGGCGATCTTGTTGATTTAAAAATAAGCTTTTAAAAGGGGATTTTTTTAAATTTTTTAAAACCCGCCCCTTTTTTAGTTTTTTTTTTTGATTTTTTTTTAATTTTTTCAGGGGGGGAGGAGATGTCGGGGGGGACTGTCAGTTTGAGTTGGGGCCCCCAAAACTTCAAAAAAGTTTTTTGCCCCATTTTGGGCTTTGGATATTCCCCTTTTTTTTGGGTATCCCCGGGGGGTTTTTTTTTTGGTTTTTTTTTTTCTTGTTTTGTTTGGGGGCCGGGTACTTTTTCCCAATTTTTTTTGGGAATTAAAAAAAAAAAAAGTTTTTTTAAAAAAATTTTAATAATTTATTGCTTGGGGAGGGGGAGGAAGCTTGGGGCTCGGTTGGGGGTTTTTTTGGTTACAAGGCGTTTGCTAAGGATCTGGTTAAACCCCAAACAGTTTTAAATTTTCAAAATTTTCAGCTAAAAAATTTTCTTGTAATTTTAAACGTAAAAGGGAAATTTAGTAAATTTAGTATATTTGGGGGAAAGGGGTTGGGGAAAAAAGGGTTTTTTGGGTTTTAAATTTAGGGGCTGTTGTTTTGTTGAAGCTTCAAGCAAGGTTGTGTTTTTTAAGGGTTTTTTAAAAAAAAGCTTAAAACTTTTTTTTTAAAAAAATAAGGCCAGTAAAGGGAAAGGGGAAAAAAACTTTTTTTGGGACAAGGCATTTTCCAGGGTTTTCCCGGGGTTTTCAAACCAAAAAAATTTTTCCTGTTTTTGCAGTTATATTTTTTTAAAAGGGTAAGAATTTGGGGGGAATTTGGGAATTTTTGGGGGGAAGATTCATTTAAAAAAAGGGGGCCCCGGGGGGGACCTACGAAAGGGGTTTCTAGGGGATTTTACTTTTTTGGGGAGGGGTTCGGGTACTGGTAGTGGGGGCTGGGGGAAAAATTTTTAAAAATTAGGGGGGGGACTTACACTTTTAAATTTGTAGGTTTTTAAAAGCGAAAAACAAAAAAAAAAAGGGGATGTTTTTTGTATTTTAAGTTTACGTAGAAAAAAGGGAAAAACCCTCTATGATCGGGGGGGGGGGTTGGGGGGCCCCAAAATATTTTTCATATTTTGTAATAGTAATTTAATATGGAAAAATTTTTTAAACTTTATGCACTTTGGGTAGGTTCTTAAAAAAACCAATATTGGTTTAAAAATTTTCCCAGGGGGGGGGGGCCCGGGTTTTACAGAATAAAAAAAAACCAATTCTGGAAAAAAAAAAAAACCTTTTAAAAAAGCTTTTCAAAAGTTCGGGGGAAAATTCATTTTTTTTTTTCCCACTTAAAAAAGGGTTTTGGCTAAAACAAAAACCCCCCCTTTTAAAAAAACGGGGTTTTTAAAAATTTGGGAGTTAATTAAATTTTTAAAAGTAGAAATTTTTAAAAATTAAAAAATTATTTAAATTTTTAAATTGGTAGTAGAAAAAATTTTTAGAGCAAAAAATTAAAAAAAAAATTTCGGCTGATTATTTTTTACTTTATGGGGGCAAAAATTACAAAAAATCGGAACGGGAAAAAAAAGATAAAAAAAACTTTTTAAAAATCTATTTTTTTCTGGTGATATCGGGGGAAAATTTGGGGAATAAAAACAATTTTGTCTTTTTCCTTTTTTCTAAGTTTAACCCAAAATATGAAAATTTTGGGGACTGGGATTTAAATGGGAATTTTACATCCTCAGTGATTTTTTTTTCCGAGCGCTTTTTTTTTAGCAAACCTGAAATTAAAGGGTTTAAATAAGGGCCCCGTCAGATGAAAAAAAAAACCAATTTTTTCCTTTTTAAAGCATTTGGGGAAAACTTTTTTTTTAAAAAGGGTAGTAAAAATTTACAAAATTATTTTTACCCCCAAAAGTTTTAAATTTTCCCATTGCTGGAAAATTTCTGTTCTTGGGTTTTGCTACCGGGGGGGAAACAGGGTTTGGGGGACGCTTTTTTTCCCGAGTTAGGAAAAATTTTTTACCGGGGTTGGGGAACTTGTTTTCGGGGGTTTTTTTGGGTTTTTTTTTTTTTTCTCCAAGGTCCTGTCCCCCTTTTTTTTTTCTAACAGTGTATTAGGGGAAAAAAAATTTCATGGGGGTTTTTTTGTTTTCTTTTACCAAGATTTTTTTTTTATAGTTTGGGCCATTACCAAGAGGGGAAACTGCTAAAATTTTTCAGTTGGGGAAATTTTTTCCAAATCGGTGGGTCCAGGGTTTTTTTTAACTCTTTTTTTAAAATGGATGTGAAAACCCAAAAACATTAACAAAAAAAGGGATTGAATTTTTTTGAAAACTTGGATACAAAAAAAAAAAATTGAATAAAAACCCAAAAAAAAGAGTTTCCCCCGGGGCTTTGCAAAAAAAAGGGATGAATTAATTTTTCAAAAAGATTTATTACCTTTCTTTTTCGGATTTTTGAAAAAAGGGGGAGTAAAATTTTTTTGGGCGTATCTGAAAAAATAAAAAAATTTTAGAAAAATTCCAAAAACTTACCTTTGCAGCCCGGGTTTTGGGAAATTTTTAAAAGTTGACCTTTTTTAAAAAAACTCCAATTTGGGGAATTTTTTTAAAAAAATTTTTTGATTTCCCACATTTTTCGGGGAATTTTTTTTTAAAAAAGGGCCCTTTAAAATCAAAAAGTTGAAAATAAAAAACCCTTTTTCATTAATTTTTGGGTTTAAAAACCCCGCACATTTTTTTGGCACGGGAAAAACTAAGCGGGGGGACAACCCCCGGGTGGGGGTTTAGAGGGGACAGCAAAAAGGGGGGTTCATCCCACGGTTAAAAAAGGTTTGTTTTTTTACGTTGTTTGGGGGGTTTCCCCCTTTTCTCCCAAAAAAACGTGTCATTTTCTGTTTTGGGTTTCTAGAACAAAAATTTTGGGGGGGGGTTCCGTTTTCCCAATTTTTTCATTGGTTTTTTCCTTTTTTTTTAAAAAAAAAAAAAGGGGGGGGGGGGGGGTTTTTAAAAAAAAAAGCTTTTTACAGGAGCCGGGGGGGGGAAACCATGAATTAAGCCCTTTATGGAAAAAAACCCTTGTGGGGCTTAAAAAATTTTTTTTTCCCAATCCTGGTTGCTCGACTGAAAAATTTCTTTTTTGATGTGCAAAGATATTAAAAATTATTTTTAATTTTGGGGGTTTTTTTTTTCTGTTTTTAATTCAAAAAAGGGGGGACATTTGGGGCATTAACATTTTCCCTTTTAAAAAACTTTGGGCCCCTTTGTGGCCAAAAACTAGGGGGCCCAACTGTGCCAAATTTTCACCCATTTATGGAAAAAGGGTTTAAAAAAACCCCCAACCACATTCCCCCCCCCCCCGGGTTTTTTTCCCCCCGGTATCCATACTTTTTTAAATTTTCCCCAAAAGGGGGGGCTGACCCCCGGGGGTGGGTTTTAGGGGGTTTTGGGGATCTTTTTTTCCCAGCCCTAAAAAAAACTATTATTGTTAGTTTTAAAAAGTTTTTTTTTTTTTTTAAAAATTTTTTTTTTTCCCTTTTAAAGAAATTTGGGAAAAAAATTAACTTGAGAAAAAAAAAAACTTGAGTTTGGGGGGAAAAAATTTTCCCAAATTTTTTTTACAAAAAAAGTTGGGGTTTTTACCTTTTTTTTGAAGATTTTTTCCGTTTTATGTTTTCTAAGGTTTAAAATTTTTTTTCCCACTACTATAGAAAAAGTTTAAGC
>NW_026971972.1:0-12155 GCF_026151205.1 Bolinopsis microptera | reverse complement strand
GGGCAAAATTTTATACGGAGATGAAGCTCTCCGGGAATTTCTCGGAGATTGTAGCAGTTTGTGGCAATTTCTTTGCACTTTGCTATGTGAGAATCAACAAAATTACCGTAGATGGTCTCCGGATAAGGTTATGGAACTGCAAACCGGAGAAATATCCGAAGAAATATTAGTTGACGATCTCCGTCTAATAATTTGGCATAATATCCGCTATGGAACTGGGGTAAAAAGGGGTAAATATAGAGTTGATGAATCCAGATTTTTGGAACATTTTTGGAACATTTTTGGAACATGTCCCAAAATTGTCCCAAAAGTGTCCCATGCATTTATTTACCCTAATAAGCTCTAAATAGTGCCAAAAATAATTGTAAATGATGGATATAGTTGCAAGCTAGGTCTAGGGGCCATCGAAAGTAGCATAAAATTACCCAGGTTCATGGAATGAACGAAAATGAACAAAAATGAATATTGTCCTAAAAATGCTCAGAACGGTTTAAAATTGGTCGGAAAGTGTTTATATTAGTCCTAGGACCACTCAAACCAAGTTTGGGAATCACTGCATGTCTAGAACCGATGTTACCAATGTTCCAAAATGTTCCAATTTTGGGACAATAATCCTCCTGAGAATCCAGATCTTTGGAACATGGGCACATCGAAGTATTGGCTGTATTTAAGTGCTGGGAAGCCTCAATTCGATTTTATAAGATGAATGCAGGTAAAAACTAAGCCTAAGAGCCATCAAAACTCAAATAACATTACCCAGGTTCATGGAATGAACGAAAATGAACAAAAATGAATATTGTCCTAAAAATGCTCAGAACGGTTTAAAATTGGTCGGAAAGTTTGGGAATCACTTCATGTCTAGACCCGATGTTACCAATGTTGTCACAATAATCCTCCTGAGCATCCAGATTTTTGGAACATGGGGACATCGAAGAGCTGGGAAGCCTCAATTCGGTTTTCTAAGATGGATATAAAAAAAACTAGGCCTAGAGGAGCCATCAAAAGTCGAATAATATTACCCAAGTTTATAGAATGAACAACGAACATGAAAATTTTCCTCAAAGCGCTCAGAATGGTTAAAAAATGGTGGCAAAGAGTCAATATTTTCATCCAACAGGGTCTTAAAGTTGCGATCAGAATTATGTACAATTAGACAGAAATTATTTTATTGGGCAAATATTTTGGTTTTAATAATCCTCCAATATTTTGATATAAATTTTTGACATCACTAGCTGTATTTGAGTGTGCTTTGTATTTTGAAAACAAAGATAACAGTCATTTAGTAAACAGCAAATTAAATTCTACGTTTATTATCTAGTAAAAATACTGTATGTTATAAAATACTGTATATTATAAAATCTGTATATAAAAATAAACTACTCAATTACTCTACAGTAAGACTTCTTTATACAGACCGTTTTAACGGACCAGGTGGAGATGAAAATGGATTTTGTCGTTGTGTCGGGGTTCAGTCTTCGTCTTTTTGTCAATTTTAAACCGTTCTGAGCATTTTTAGGACAATATTCATTTTTGTTCATTTTCGTTCATTCCATGAACCTGGGTAATGTTATTTGAGTTTTGATGGCTCTTAGGCCTAGTTTTTACCTATATCCATCTTAAAACACGGAATTGACGCCTCCCAGGACTTAAATACAGCCAATACTTCGATGTGCCCATGTTCCAAAGATCTGGATTCTCAGAAGGATTATTGTCCCAAAATTGGAACATTTTGGAACATTGGTAACATCGGTTCTAGACATGCAGTGATTCCCAAACTTGGTTTGAGTGGTCCTAGGACTAATATAAACACTTTCCGACCAATTTTAAACCGTTCTGAGCATTTTTAGGACAATATTTATTTTTGTTCATTTTCGTTCATTCCATGAACCTGGGTAATGTTATTTGAGTTTTGATGGCTCTTAGGCCTAGTTTTTACCTATATCCATCTTAAAAAACCGAATTGAGGCTTCCCAGCACTTAAATACAGCCAATACTTCGATGTGCCCATGTTCCAAAGATCTGGATTCTCAGAAGGATTATTGTCCCAAAATTGGAACATTTTGGAACATTGGTAACATCGGTTCTAGACATGCAGTGATTCCCAAACTTGGTTTGAGTGGTCCTAGGACTAATATAAACACTTTCCGACCAATTTTAAACCGTTCTGAGCATTTTTAGGACAATATTCATTTTTGTTCATTTTCGTTCATTCCATGAACCTGGGTAATGTTATTTGAGTTTTGATGGCTCTTAGGCCTAGTTTTTACCTACATCCATCTTAGAAAACCGAATTGAGGCTTCCCAGCACTTAAATACAGCCAATACTTCGATGTGCCCATGTTCCAAAAATCTGGATTCTCAGGAGGATTATTGTCCCAAAATTGGAACATTTTGGAACATATGTAACATCGGTTCTAGACTTGCAGTGATTCCCAAACTTGGTTTGAGTGGTCCTAGGACCAATGTGAACACTTTCCGACCCATTTTAAACCATTCGGAGCACTTTGAGAAGAATGTTCATTTTCGTTCATTTCTGGTCATTCCATGGGTAATTTTATACGACTTTTGATGGCTCCTAGGCCTAGCTTACGGCTATATCCATCTTAGAAAACCGAACTGAGCCTTCCCAGCACTCAAATACGGCCAATACTGTGATGTGCCCATGTTCCAAATTTATGGATTCATCTACTGTAAATATATATTTACATCAAAAATTTCATGGGTACATCACCCGAGTAGCTTAGCTGCTAGGCGATCGGCTAGCTCTGCGCGAGGTCGGGTGTTCAAACCTGCGTGAACACCGTATAAACTTTTACCCAGCACAATTTTTTTTTTCATGATAAATAGGAAATAAACCTTTGAACCTAGCGAGCCAGTAGCTTGAGCAAATAATTCAGATAGTAGCAAAATAGTCCCAGTGCTCAGGTTTGAGGACATTGAAGAATAATCTGAAAATATCGCCGAAATCCACGACTATTTGCCGAAATCCACGACAATCCGCAAAAGCACTTGCAAGTTACAAAAAAGCTAGGCTTTGACTAGATAACCGACTCCAGTACTCAAAACTGAAATGGGCCTGGCTAGGTAACTTTTGATTGATTCGAGCAGCGGTAATTTGCCGATGAATTTTAGCAAGCTAGTCAATAACTCAATAAGTAGATTTCTCGGAGATTGTAGCAGTTTGTGGCAGTTTCTTTGCACTTTGCTGGGGGTAAGAAGGGGTAAGGGGGGGGGGGCCGGGGGGGGGGGGGGGGGGGGGGGGGGGAGATGATGTCCGCTATAACATTGGGCCCCCATTATACAGTCCTACCTGTAAAGATATGATCTGTGAAGATATGATCTGGGATATGATCTGGAAAGATATGATCTGGGATACTCACTTCATTAGCAGGCACATAGAGGTTTCAGACAAATTCTATTGACTTATTGACATTCCTACTATACCTAGTAATATTGTATTTATTATATTCTTTGCAAGAAATTAAAAGATGTAATATCCATGTATATTCTTGTGGCTATTGTATAAATTGTATCTAAAAATTTTTCGCTGTCTCAGGTTTTCTTAAATTTTGTCTCAGGATTTTTCGCTGTCTCAGGTTTTCTTAAATTTTGTCTCAGGATTTTTCGCTGTCTCGGGATTTCTTAAATTTTGTCTCAGGTTTTTTCGCGCGTCTCAGGATTCTTAAATTTTGTCTTAGGTTTTTTCGCTGTCTCGGGATTTCTTAAATTTTGTCTCAGGTTTTTTCGCTGTCTCGGGATTTCTTAAATTTTGTCTCAGGATTTTTCGCTGTCTCAGGATTTCTTAAATTTTGTCTTAGGATTTTTCGCTGTCTTGGGTTTCCTTAAATTTTGTCTCAGGATTATCTGCTGTCTTAGGTTTCCTTAAATTTTGTCTTAAGACTTTTCGCTGTCTTAGCTTATTTTGACATCTCAGGTTCGCTTAAATTTTGTCTCAGCTTTTTTTGCAGTCTTAGCTTTTCTTAAGCAGTTTGTCTTAGGAATTTTTGCAAATCCAATCCTAAGATCCGAGGCTGGGGGAGGCCTTTAGCTGTACAAGATCGATAGACACAGCAAAAACGAAGAAGGTCGTTGTTCAAAGGAGTTATGGGTCTTTTTAGGGCGTTTATTGAAGCTAAGATCTTTCTTAAAGGCAATAGCGACACCACATTCTCTACCGGCTCTAGATTGGTGAACAATATTATAATTTATAAGCCTAGGTCTTTAATAGAGCAATCCTCTCAATTTTATAATTACAGTTTTAGACATCCATTCTATGCAGTGTTTCCAATATTAGAATTTATGATATGGTATTGGTTGAATAATCGGTAATACATGCATTTATTAACTTTATACAAGTTTTATTAACTTTTGTTTTATTAGATATCTGATCACCTGGATGGCGAGTAATCAACCAGTGAGTTTGACCAACTGCAGCTGAAGCCTGCTGAGGGTTTTCCGGTATCAAAGCAAGAAAGTTCGACAAACTACACAGCAGTTGAGAGTAGCTGATCAATAGAGAAAAGTGAGTTTTTAGAAACAATGTACTACAAAATACATAGGTTAAACCAGAATTTAGGCTTTCAGGTATTAAAGTAGTGTTGAAAGTATTAAAGTTTTAATACTTTCAACATTACTATATATACTAGGTCAAATCATTTGTTATATAACAAATAATTTGAGCCTGAAGATGGCGTTGACACTGAAAATTTGCCTATATTCCTAACTTTTTCCGTTACGTCGGACGAAATGATCTCCGGAGGGACTCCCAACCCACCGCTTCGGCGGGTAGTTGATTCACCGTTCACAAGCAAGAGTGTGAGGTGTTCAGCTACATGGGTTGGGGGTCCTTATTTTTTTTTTGGAATCCACGGTTAACTTTACCGCGCGCGCGGAAACCAAACCTGTATTTTATAAGTAAATGTTTTATGGACACAATTATACGTGATGAATATCGCGCGACGCAAAGTTTTGGAAACTCCCATTAGAATGAGGGTTAAACTGTCATTATTAGCTGTCTTAGCTAGCTCAGTTTTTTAAGACAGCTACCTACGACAGCTAGCGCGCAGCAACCCTCATTTTTAGCTGTCTTAAAAAGTGCGGCCTAAGACAGCTAATGCGCGCTAGCCGTCTTAGATTTTTTGTAGGGTAAGACGTGCCATACTTTGGTATATCGGGAGGAAACAAGTCTTTTATCGACGACGGCAGAAGGCCAGGCATGTAAGTTATCTTGTGCATCAGAGTCAGAGCATTTTTTATGATGACCCCGTGTACAGATAATATTTCGTACTCTTTAAACGTAGTTTTAGTATGATCCGGAAGCTTACCGTCCTTGTAATAGTAATTCACGTAGCCCGGCATAACTGCTCGTATTCCCTGCTTTTGTTTAGTGAACAGTGATTCAATATGGGATTTTGCAGCAAAGCCCCAAACTAGTGAACAGAAATTTAAGTGAGATTGTACAAAACTTTGGAAGATCTGTAAGCGTGCTTTGATTGGTAATTTGCGTTTTATTTTGAACATAATACCTATAAACCGTGACATTTTTGTTTTGACGGCTCGGATGTGGCTGGCCCATTTTAGTTTGTCGTCGACGATAACTCCTAAAAACCTGGCCTCCGTTTTGCGTTCTATAGGAGAGTTGTCGATACTTACTTGTAGAGACGATAGATCTACCCGTCTTTTTGAAAATACCATATAGCAAGTCTTCTTCAGATTAAGAGCTAGGCCGTTCGAGTTAACCCATTTTATCAACACGTCAGTGAGGTGGTTTACTTTGGATATAATGTCTTGTACATTTGATCCGGTGATAATAATGTTTGCGTCGTCTGCGTATAATATAAATTTAGCTAGGTTACTGATTCCTGGTAAGTCATTGATATATATGACAAAGAGCAGGGGGCCTAATATGCTCCCTTGTGGAACACCGTATATCATAGATTCTAATGATGAATTGGAGCCGTTTAGGGAAACAAATTGACTGCGACCACTGAGGTATGACTCGAACCATTTCAACGCAATTCCACGAATACCGTAATGCTCAAGTTTCCTGAGTAATGTCGCGTGATCTAGGACGTCAAATGCCTTGCTATAGTCTAAAAGTAATAAAAGTGCTATTTGGTTCTTATTTAGAGAATGCAGAATAGAGCTCTGAGCATTGAGAAGTGCGTGCTCACATGATCTTCCTGGTCGGAATCCGTACTGATTCTCGAATAGAGAGTTATTCTTGTCGAGAAATTCTAAAACGCGTCTGTGCATTAGTTTTTCATAAATTTTTGAGAATGAGCCCAGAAGCGAAATAGGTCTATAATTCGCTACGTCGAGTTTACAACCTCCTTTGTGTATAGGTGTAACTTTTGCCGTTTTCAAAGCTTTAGGGAAAGCTCCCTCTACAAAAGATGTGTTAACTACTTTTGCTAAGGCGCATAAAAAATTTTGGCATGTGCTGGCTATTTTCAAGGGCTCAATCTTTGAATCGAGAGTTGCCTTATTTTTTAGGCCAATAATAATTCTATGAATCTCGGTGGGCCCAGTAGGTTCGAGGTAGATAGACGTTGGACATGACCCGGTCAGATACTCCTGGAACCCCCCAGGATCGAAGGTCTGTCGGGAACTGATCTGAGACTTGATGTTGGCTGCGATGCTGGAAAAGTAGCCATTGAACTTTTCAGCGACTGCCGAGTTAGTACTCAAGATCGTCCCGTCAGTATCCCTCAATCTGATTTGATCAGATCCCCGTCTTTTTCTGTTTAGCAGGCCGTTGATTATCTCCCATTGTTTTTTGGAACAGTCCTGATATTTTTCAAATTGTTTTTTGTAATACCGCTCCTTGGCAATGTTAACGTGTTTACTGCAAAACAGTTTCATTTTATCGTATGCAGCTATGTTTTCATCAGTAGGCTCTGTGATATTAAGATGGTATAATTGCTGTTTACGTGCACAAGCTGTTTCGAGCCATGGAAGTATCCACGGCTTCGGATCAGACCGTTCATTTTCACGACGATTACGATTACTCTTAACGGGGTATGCAGTGTTGTAATGTTTCATGTAAATTTCTGAGAACTTGTCATACTGTTCACTCGCACTGCCTGATTCCCGCGCTTCCTCCCACGTCTCCCCTTCCAATAGCTCCTTGAACATAGCATTGCTGGCTTCATTCATAGTACGTGTTTCACGGTATTTTGTGGTATCGGTCCTATTTGAGTGTGTGGTGTGCTTTTGTGATACTGCACGTAACTTTATAGTGGTCAACGTTGCAAGATGATCGGAGATGTCGAGTGTTAACACGTTGCTACTTAATGTGTTTTCAATATTATTTGTGTACACATGGTCAATAAGGGTGGCACTGTGGTCAGTGACTCGTGTTGGTTTTGAAACAGTTTGAACAAAACCATATTTTGCCAGTGTGTCAATGAGGTTCTGGCTTGAGGAATCAGTGTCATATTTAATAAGATCAATATTTGCATCGCCATGAAACATAACGTGTTTGCGTGAGTGTCTATCTAGTCTATTAAGTACGTGATCGAGTAAGCTAATGAACTTATTTGTATCTCTTGACGGTGATCTGTATAAATTTACTATAACCTTGGTTTTGTTAAAACCTTTGCAATTATGAATTTTGACTAGTTGGAACTCTCCACTCATGTCTTCAGGATCCAGAGCTAAGTCAAGACGTTCAATTTTATCAAAATCGCACACACGTTTGTTTATATAGATTGCTAACCCACCTCCTCTCCCCGATTTTCGTAAAGGTGCTTGTATAACAGGTTCGTGAAAACCCTCGATTGTGATATCATCAATACCATTAGGCAGCTTATCAATGTTACAGTTAGTTTCATTAAAGCATAACACATCACATTTTGAGAAGGTGTGGATTTCTTCTCTAAGATATGTTATGTTTTTTGCTAGTGATCGTATATTTAATGAAAAAACTTTTAACTCGTCTTTGGCGGAGTTTGTGACGTTTTTAGGTTCTTGATATTTGCACTTGGTTAAGATTTCGCTTATTTCATTCCAGTATTCGTTGTTCATGTCACTATTCTGATCTAAACTATTGCCGATGGAATTTATTACGTGCGAGCGATCATATGGATTGAAACTAAGACGTGATGCGTGAAGGTGGTCGAACTTATCATAGAGATCGAATGTCTCTACATTGTAACCTGGAATCATTGATTCGCAACATCTGATGCAACCTAACGTTTCCTGGAAACATTTCCTATGCACATGGCCCTCGCACCATGCACAAGTACGCAAGTTAGACTTAGAGTAACACCAGCCCGGACAGGCCGTGCATTTGATTTTAATTTTTTGACTATTGCTAACTTCACCGTTTGTGTTCATGATGTTTTTAAATTTCGTATAATAATCAAAATAAATGTTTATGATAAGGTATATAAGAATATATATGAAAGTCAGACCTGCTTCGCGAAAACTAACAGTTTTGTGAGCTAACAGATCCTGACTGATACTAATTTACACTAACTAATTAATAATCTTAACTAACTAACTTGGTAAGGTTTATCCTCGTAGCAGGAAGGGTCATCAGATGTCTGACCACCGTGATGGCGTGTAGTCTACCAAGGAATTCGACCAGCTGCAGTCTGCACGTATAACCGGAAACCGGAGGGTTATCCGGTATCAAAACAAGAAACTTCGACAAACTGACTTTGAAGCTGGCAAACGTATTCTCGGCTTTCACTTGACTCGGCACCTTATTCCACAGTTTGGATCCATTTACTGCGAACGAGCTATCGTACAGTGTCTGGTTTCTCATCGAACTCGACTTTGATAGAGAAGGAACAACTGCTTTAATAGTGCCATATCTGGATGTTTCCACAAACTCGATGCTACAGCTATTTGGAACAACGTTATGGTACGTTTTCCACATCATCAAGATGTGTATCTCTCCCTTCTCCGTTGCAGGGACATTAACTTCAAATGAGCTAGCCTCTCCCAGTAGTTTAAGCTGTATAAACCACCAATGCGGCTTGTAAAGGTACGCTGGACCCCCTCCAAAAGCTGAATCTCTGTCGTCTTGACTGGGTCCCACAGCGGACAACAGTACTCCAATAAGCTTCTGACTAGAGACTTGTAGAGGGTCATCATAACCACTTTATCCCGTGTCTTAAACACACTGAACACCCAAGACAGTTTACTTCTAGCTTTGGTGACCATATCCCCGACGTGTTTAGACCAGCTCAGATCGCTTGACACTTTTACACCAAGGTCTCTAACGTTTTCTACGGGATAAAGAGTGACGTCACTAGAAACCTTGTAGAGGAGACTTTCTACGTAGAAGGGAAGTTCACTTGATAAGTTCCTCTTATTGTGTAGGTGGTTTAGGAGTTCGAACTTCTGCTCGTGTAACTTCATGTTGTTACATAGGGACCAATCTATAATGCTGTAAAGATCAGTCTGAAGAAGTTGGCAGTCTTCAATGCAGCTAATTTGCTTGGAAACCCTAGTATCGTCTGCGAAGAAGCTCACTCTAGAATGCTTAACCACGTCCTCTAGGTCGTTGATGAACAACAGGAAGAACAGTGGACCTAAAACACTGCCCTGGGGCACCCCGCTTAACACCTTAGCGCTGTCTGAATGCACACCGTTCACGACAACAACTTGGTCACGACCAGTTAAGAAGGATTGGATCCATCTTAAGAGCTTCTCCTGGAATCCATATCTTTGTAGCTTTAGAAGAAGTAGATCCAAGTCGACTTTGTCAAAAGCTTTTGCAAAGTCGAGGTAGATTGAATCGGTGTCATTTCCTTTAGTGAAACCTTCGTATATGTCGTCAAAGTGCTCCAACATTTGGGTGAGACAGCTTCTATTTGACCTGAATCCGTGCTGTTTGTCCGATAACAGATCATTAGAATCAAGGTACTGGGTCATGTGCTTTCTGACGACCCTTTCATACACCTTCACTACGTGGGAAGTCAGCGTCACAGGTCTATAGTTTACAGCTTCACATCTGCTACCTTTCTTGAAGAGAGGAGTGACATATCCGGTCTTGTAGTAGCTTGGGACGATGCCAGACGACACAGATTCTGTCCAGATGAGATAGATAGGGACCGCTAAGCTAGAGGTACATCTTTTCAGCAGGATGGAGGGGATGCCATCGGGTCCCGGTGCAGAGTCAAGCTTTAGTATCTAAAACTAACTATCTAGCGAGTGTGCTAGTAGAGCAGCTTAACTTTGACTGTACTGTACTAAAACGTGTAACTTTAACTTGACTGTAGCTTAACCTCAACTGTACGAAAACTTGCTTAGTTTGGAACTTGTAAGACCTCGCCTACAATTGCACTCCGCATTACCCGTCCGTTAACAAACAAAAAACAAAACAAAAAAAACTTTCATTAGGTGTGTTGATGTGTAATCAAAATATTATGTCAAAGATTTGTTATGAATATGAGAGTTGGACGATATATGTTATATGTGTATGACTGTTAAGTACTAAAATTGTCTTTGATTAAAATTTCGTAGCTGAATAATGGAGATAGTGGTAAAATGAAAATCTTATCTGTAATATTGCTATTTTAGGGGTGGCAGATAAGAAGTGGGCCCATTTATGTATCTGATTGTTTCTGATTGTTTAGTCGTGAGAGCTTATTTGTGACACAATTAAATTGAATTAAATTAAAGCAGCACGTGATTACATGTGCCGTATCGTGGCCAGGAGTTGACTCGTACATATATCACCAACAGAATCTCCTACCAAAACTAAACTAAAATTCTCCAGCGTGTGATCTATCCTCAGCCAAAATATGACTAGCATAACACTTGATCTACAGATCATAACATTTCATTTCCCGATAACAAAACTGTCTCAGTCGCAAGAGTTGACCGATCGCAACCACTGACGCAGTGGCCAGGTCCAGTTCCTAAGGCCGTATCCCCTGCACTTGCCAGTTTGGCGGCCATCTAGCAGTTCTATGGCGAGCACGAGTTGGCTAGAAATCATCCTCTTGGCTGCTAGGGTTAGGTGCGTGCCTCTGCCGTCTGATCTGTCCAGAACCTGATCCACATGCTTCGAGATGCGGTCGCGTGTGAGTGCTGCATGTGAGTAAAAAAACTCGAGATTTGGGATAACACATGCCAACTGGTACATTATTCGATTGAAGTTGTTGACTTCACAGTTTAGCCAGCCACGGCGTGTGTGAAGTATCGAATTCACGACGAAAGTCGAGTGTGAGTATCTGGAGCAGTAGTACTTAAGCTTTTTAGAAGCCCATTTAGCGAGTGTTAGGCCAGACATTTGAGGATTGCGACTATCTTTATGCGTGCTTAGGTCGTTGATTCCCATCGCTAGAATAACATACTTCGAGTACTCAAACTCATGCTCAAAGTTTGGCAGATCTGTGAGGTAGTAGTTCTTTTTCCTGATGCAGCGGTGACCGCTAATTCTGCCAAAGATGTGCTCCGGGGTTGAACTGAGGATGGAATCGGTGACAAAGAGTATGCGATGCTTATTTGCTGCAGTTTGTGGCGGTGGCTCGTGCTGCATGGGGGGTGCGGGAGGTTTCATGGGAGGGTCAACGATGTGACGGAAGGTGAAGGATATCCGTGGTTCCTGTACGGCTGGGTCAAAAAGAAGCTCATGGCTCCAATCATTCTGTGATTGAGCACTCATGACATGGATAGAACCGTGCTTTAACTTAACTCTGTGCTCAGATAGGGGTCCAACTCTGTTTACAAATTCGAGTTCCCTAGTGGCCCCCACAGATATAGTGTATATCTGGCTGTCACTCTTGATGTTGGTTTCATTATCTGAATGAGCAGGGATGGTCGCACGACCGTCTGGGTAGTATGTTAGGAGACAGGAGTAGGTATCAGTGTTGAAATGTTGTACCTTCGATTTCAAACTGTCGATGACGGACGTCATGATGGTGCAGTCGGGGTAGTCGTTTGGGTCGTGGTGAGTATTTCCGTGGTTATACCCCCGCTTGCCAAAGTAGGTCACCTTACGGCCATGGCTGCTGGGCTCTGTTATCGGGATTTGATGGAGGATTTCGCTGACGGATAATTCTTCAAAATTAAAGTCTTCAACAAAAGAACATACCGATTCAGGGAGGATGTCACCTGTCCAATCGCTCTCTCTGTTCAAGTTTTCCAAGTCTCCGTCATCCGAGTACGGGACTCCTTTACCGGGGACTGCCCAA
>NW_026971971.1:0-12157 GCF_026151205.1 Bolinopsis microptera | reverse complement strand
AAAATTTTTTTTGGGGGGCTGTTCCCCATTTTTTTACATTTGATAATTGTACAGTTTATTGACGACACATTGACGAATGTTATTTTATATTCTAATTTTATATTCTAGATATTTTATTTATTTTTCAACAGACGACAACTTCTGTTTTTTCTTCTATATTCAGTTACTCATATCTCTTTAACAGACTTTTTTACAAGGACCATTGACAGATGTACACACATTAGGCATTCATTATTGCAATCTAAATTATTCTCCACTTGCATCAGGTTTAGAAATTTATTCCTATGGTTAACAGATTTCAAATGTTTAATTAATTTGTAGTATGACAGTAAGGTATATAAGAAGTTATTTAATTTTGCTTGGGCCTATATATGACTATTGAGGTTTAATGATGATATGGAATTTGAATTCTATATTAAATTTACACTATGAGGTTGGGGCATTTTGCATAGTAAAATATGGTTACTACTCCTAATATATCATATTATTTGATTGGTATTCGATTTCTGATTATTTCTCTAGGAATATGATTATTATATCTCAATTTGGCTTTAGGTAGGGTGCCCCGCTAAAAGAACTGGATTCTTCCAGGAAGCATCCCGTGCACAGACCTTGGTCTACATATATATTAAATTATTAACCATTCATTCTGTTGTGCACGAAAATTTATTTCAATTCAATTAATAATCATTAAAAGTTGCTTTGTAAAATCAAAAAACGAAAAGCCGTACCCCTGAAAGTTGTATGCTGAACGCGCGCGGTCTCATAACCAGTTCTTTCTTGTGGATAATAAAGTCATTATTAGCCATTAGGCACCACATTCCATGATCAATGATCATAGGTCTGAACACCGACTATTAAACCTCATCACACCCTTCTCGAACCACTTTCCATTTTTTATTTAAATCTTTATAGAAATTAAACCCTTGTTAACTCCGCAGCACACCCGCCAATTATATTTGAAAACACGCACAAACATTGTCGTATGAACTCTCTCTCTCTGCAGTCCAAACAGTCCCCAAACACTATCAGTCCCCCCTCTATCTCCTTAATAAGCTTATTTGGGATAACGTTACAGCGAATCTTCCCGGGCTAACCCAATTATGAGAGACGAGCCCCCGTAACTCTTGCCGTTCTGCTCAAGCCATTTTATGTAACATTTGTGTACAAACCATCAATTAAACCACTTACCACCTGCGGATTTTAAAAAAAATTCACCATTTGACTTCCTCATAGTTTTGTCGGCACTATACCGAAAAAACCGGCCCCATAACTCTTACCGTTTTTTGATTAAGCCGCTCGGAAAATTACACAGACGAACAGAAAACAACACATTCTGGGATTATTAAAGGGGATGTATGACTTTTTAGTGAACCAACTTTGCTGGTAGCGTGGCTGGCGTGAACCCATATAGGGGGGGGGGGGTGTCACGTCCGTCTATGTCCGCTTGTCTGATAGAATCCAAAAAGGACAGGACATAGGCGGACATAGGCGGACATAGGCGGACATAGGCGGACATAGGCGGACATAGACGGACATAGGCGGACATAGACGGACATTTACGGACATTAGCGGACATTAATGGACACCTAAATTGCTAAACAAAATGTTCAATTTTTGCTGTTATATGGGGGATCATTGTTTTTTGTCCGGTACCCTATATTTTAAAAAGGGAAAAAAAAAAAGGGGAAAAAAAAACGGGGACAAAAAATGGAAATAACATTTGGGATGCGGGGGAGGGAATGAGGAGGACTGAGGCTGAGGGGGGAAGGGGAAGGGGGGGATGAAGGGGGGGGAGGGGGGGAGGAGGGAGGGGGGCCCCCCCTTTGGTCCCCTTTCCTTTCCCTTTCATCTCCCCCTTTTTTTCCTCCCCCGTCCCCCCCGGGGGTCCCCCTTTTCCTCTTTCCCCCTCCTCCACCCTTTCAATCAGTCCTTTTTTCCCCCTCGTCCTTTCCCCGGGTTCCCCCCTCCTTCTTTTTTCCCCTTTCCTTCCTTTCTTTTTCCCTCCTCATTCCCTCCTTTCATTTCTCCTAAGTCCCCTGAGCCCCTTCCTCCTCCTCTTCCTCATTCCCCGAAAACGTTTGCCTGTTGGCCCCCCCCTCCCAAAAAAAAAAAAAGGGGGGCCCCCCTTTTGGGGCGCCCCCCCCCCCTTTTTGGGTGCCCCTCCCTTTAAAAATTTGAAAAAAATTTTAAAGGGGCATTATAAAAATACCCCAAAAAATTTCTTTTAAAAAAAAGTTTTAAATTTTCTGGGCCAAAATTGGGGCATTTTTGGGTTTTAGAAACTTTAGTTTTTTTTTTGGGGGAAAATTTGCCCCCCAAAATTTAAAAAGGGGCGTTTTGGGCCCGGCCCCCGGGGGGGGGGGGGGGGGGGGGGCTGCGGCCCCCCTCCCACAGGGGGGTCGGGCGGGTTTTTTTCTTTAAGGGGCCCCTTTTTGGGCCTCTTTTTTTCCGGGATTTTCCTCCTCCTTAGTTTTTTCCTCCGGGACCCTTTTCCCTCCTGAGCCTCCCCCCCTCCCCCCCCAAGTAAATCCTCCCCCCGGGCTTTCCCCTCACCCTTTTCCCCCTTTCCCCCCACCCTCCTCGGGGCCTTTTCCCCCTCAGGCCATCCCCTTCAGTATCTCCTCGGTCCTCCTCCTTCTCAGGAAATCGTCAGCCCTCCCCCTCACCCTTTCCCCCACCCCTCCCCCCCTTCCTTTGGGTTTCCCCCTTTTCCCCCGGGGGTTCCCCTCCTGGGTTTTTCCGGGATCCCCCCCCGGGTCCTTTTCCCTTTCCCCCCCCCTTTCACCCTTCCTCCACTCCTCCCCCTTTTCCCTTCCATTTCCCCCTTCATCACCCAAAACAGCCCTCCTCCCCCCCCCCCTTTTCCTCCTCCTGAGTCCTCCTCCGGGTTTTCCTCCCCGGGGTCCCCTCCCCCCCTTTTCTTTTCCATCCTCCTCTTCCCCCTTCATTTTTTTCCCTTCAGTTTCCTCATTTCCCTCCCCCATTTCCTTTTCCCCCTTTAAACCCTTCTCCCCCCCGGGTCCTCCCCTTCCTCCTCAGCCCTTTTCCCCCGGGGGGTCCCCCTCCTCCCCTTTTTTTCAGTTTTTCCTTTCCTTTTCCCCTTTCCCCCACAGTCCTCCTCCTTTTCGGGCCCCCCCTTTTTTTTCCCCTGTCCTCCCCCCTCCGGGAGTCCTCCTCCTCTTCCCTTTCTCATTTCTTTCCTCCTCAGCCTTCTTTCCTCATTCCTTTTCCTCCTAAAAGTTTTTTTCCCCCCTTCCAGTCCTTCCTCCTCCGGGGGTTCCTCCTCCCCCCCTTCTTTCCTTTTCCCTCTTCCCCCTGGGTCCTCAGTCCCCTCCCAACCTCCCCCCTCACCCCCTTCTCATCATCTCCTCCCCTCACCCCTTCTCCCGGGTCCCCCCCTTTTTCTCCCCCCCCTCCCCCCTTTCATTTTCTCCCAGCCCTTTCCTTTTCTCTTTTTCCCAAAAGCCCCTCCTTATCCTCCCCCCTTTCCTTTTTCCTTTTCCCTGATTTTTCCCCCTCCGGGAGTCCCCCCCCCGGATCCTCCTCCTCCCCCCCTCTCAGCCCACCCCCCCATTTCCATTCCCTCGGGCCTTTTTCCCCCTTAAAAGCCATCCCCCTTTAAAGGCCCCCCCCTTTTCGTACCCCCTCGGGCCCCTCCTCCTTTTTTCAGGAAATTTTTTTCGGGCCCCTCCTCATCCCCCTTTTCAGTCCCCTCCCCCCTCCGGGGGGTTCCTTTTTCCTCCCCCGGGTTTCCTCCCCCTGGGTTTTTTCCCGGTTTCCCCCCCAAATTTCCTTTTTTCCTCCCCCCCCTCCTCATTTCCCTTTCCCCCCAAACCCCTCCCCTTCTCAGTCCCCTCCATCAGTCCCTTAACATTCCTCCCCCCCCTCCCCCTTTCCTCCCCTGGTTCCACCTCCGGGGGTCCCCTTTCCGGGGGCCCTTTCCTTTCCTCCTTTTTCACCCCCCTCCCTTTTCCCCTCATTCCCCCCTCCTCGGGCCTTCCTTCCTTTCTCCCATTCCTCCTTCCCCCCTCCCAGCCCCCCCCCAAGCCCCCCTTTTTCCTTTTCCTCCTGTTCTTCCCTTTAAACCCTCCTCCCACCCCTCCTCCTTTTTCTTTTCTTTCTCAGTCCCCCTTTCCTCCCCCCCTGATTCCTTTCCCCCTTTTCCCCCTTCCATTTCTTTCCCCCCTAAACCATCATCCCTTTTTCCTCCCCCCCATTTTCCCCCTTTCCTCACCCTCCTTTTTCCGGGCCCTTTCCCTTCCCCCCTTTTCCTCCTCCTTCCCCCTTCCCCCCTTTCGGTCCCCTTCCTCCCCTCAGTCCCCCTTTCCTCACCTTTCCAAACCCATTTTTCCTTTCCCCCTTTCCTCAGTCCTTTTCCCCAGTCCCCCCCCTTTCTCCTCCTCCCCCTTTCAGTTTTTTCCTCATTCCCCCCCTTTTTTCATTTTTTTCCAATCCCCCCTTTGATCCCCTTTTCCTCCTTTTCCCTTTCCGGGAGTCCCCCTTTTCCTTTGAATTCCCCCTCCGGGATTTTCCCCCCTCCTCCTCCCTCTCGGGGGTAAATCCTTTCCTCATTTCCAATTTCCCCCAAAAGACCCTCCTCACCCCTTTCCTCCTCCCCATCCCTTTCCCAGTTTACCTCATTTCCCTCCCCCCCTTCTCGGGCCCTTTCGTCAGCCTCCCCCCTTTCAGCCCCCCTCAGTCTCCCCCCCCGGGTTTTCCTCCTCCTCGGCATAGACGGCCCTAGGGGGGGAACATGGGAAGGGGGGACATTTTAAGGGACTTTTGGGGGGACATTAAGGGAAAACCCAAAAATTTTGGCAAAAATAAAATTTTCCCCTTTTTTTGGGCTTTTTAAGGGGGGGGGATCAGGGTTTTTTTTTGCCGGGGAAAAAACCCTATATTTTAAAAAAACGGAAAAAAAAAAATAGGGGGGCGGACAAAAAAGGGGAAAAAAAATTTGGAAAAAAACTTTTTTTTTGGTTCCCCCTTTTTACTTTTCCCCCCCTTTTCCGGGGGTCTTCCGGGATCTTCCTCGTCCTCTTTCCCCCTCCCCTCCTCTCCTCCCCCTTTTCCCCTTTCCCCTCCTCCTCGGGGCCCCCCCTTTCAGCCCTTTAAAACAGCCTCCTTTCCCCGGGTTCCTCCCCCTTTCCTTTCCTTTAAATTTCCTCCTCCGGGGGCCCCTCCCCCGGGGTCCTCCCCCCTCCCTAAACCCCCTCCTCTTTTTCCCCCCTCCCCTTTAAACCTCCCCCGCCTTTCTCCCCCCTCCCTTTCCCCCTTTCTC
Organism: Bolinopsis microptera; assembly: GCF_026151205.1. NCBI lineage: Eukaryota > Metazoa > Ctenophora > Tentaculata > Lobata > Bolinopsidae > Bolinopsis > Bolinopsis microptera. Next base: position 6,873 of record NW_026971971.1, on the reverse strand, counting down.
CCCCTTTTCCCCCCCCTTAAAGGGGGGGTCCCCCCCCTTTCCTCCTCCGGTTCGGGTTCTCCCCCCCTTTCCCTCCTCAGTCCCCCCCCTTCCCCAGTTTTTTTCCCCCGGGTTTCCTCCTCCCCCTTTCCTAAAGGTTCCCCCTTCCTTTTTTCCCCTCCCAGTAAACCTCCCCCAACCCCATCCCCCCAGTCCCCCTTTCCTCGGGCCTCCCCCCAGCCCCCTCCCCCCCTCCGGGGCCCTCCCCTCCTTTTAAAATCCCCCCTTTTTCCCCCTTTCCTTTGGGTTTCCTTTCCATTCCCCCCTTCCCGGGGGTTCCCTCCCCCCCACCCCCCTTTCCTTTCTTTCCCCCTCCTCCTCATTCCCCCCCGGGGTCCCCCCTTTTCCCCCTCCCCCTTTCCCCCTTTTCGGGTTCCCCCCAACCTCCTTCCTTTTTCCCTAAGCCCCCCTGATTTTCCTCCCCCTCCTCCCCTTCCTGATCCCCCCCTCCGGAATTTCCCCTCCGGGATTTTTTTCCTTTCCCCTCCCCCATTTTTCCTTTCCTCCTTTTCCCCTTTCACCCCATCCTCCTCGCCACCTCCTAAAACCCCCAAATCCCCCTAAATTTTACTCCTCATTTTCCCCCTCCTTCCCCGGGCCCGGAAGGCCCCCCCTTTCCCTGTCCCCCTTCCGGGCCCCCCTCCCCTTTCCGGGGGGTCCCCCTTTTCCTCCGGGGGTCCCCTCCTGTGTTTTCCTGTTTCCTTTCCCCCCCAGCCCCTTTTCCCCCCCCCTCCCCCCCATCCCTTCCTTTCCTACCCCCCTCCTCCCCGCCTCATTTTTTCCCTCATCATTTCCCAAACCCATTTCCTTTTTTCCTCCTCATTTCCCTTTTTCCTTTTCCCCCCCCTTTCCCTTTCCGGGCTCCTCCCCCAGCAATCCCCCCCCCACCTTTCCTCCCATTTCCCCCCCTTCTCCCCCCTCCTCAGCCCTTTCCCCCCGAAGGTCCTTTTCCCCCCTGAGTTTTTTTCCCCCTTTTCATTTCCCCTCCTCCCCCCCCAAAGGGCCCCCCTTCGGGGTCCCCCTTTTCCCCCTTTCCTCCGGGGGTTTTCCCCTTAAACCTCCCCCTCCCTCTCAGTCATCCTCCCCCGGTAAATTTTCCTCCCCAACCACCCCCTTCACCCCCAAACCCCTCATATTTTTCAGTTTTTCCTTTTTTCTCATTTTTTCCCCCCCCATTTCCTCCTCCTGGGGGCCCCTCCCCCCCCGGGAGTCTTTTCCTTTTGAGCCCTTTTCCTACTCTTCCCCCCTGGGCCCTCCCCGGGGGGTTTTTCCGATTTTTCCCTCAGTCCTTTTTCCACCCTCCCCCCCCCAGCCCTTTCCCCCTTTACTCCCCCCTCCCCCTCCCCCGGGCCCCCTTCCTCATAAATTTTTTCAACAGGTTCCTGCTCCTCCCCTTTTTCCCCTCCTCCCCCCCCCGGCCTTTCCGGGGGCCCTTTTTTCCGGGGCCCCCCAAAATATAATTTTGATAAAATAATTTAAAAAAGCTATTAAAAACAAAGTTTTTAGTGGGGAATTAATAAGGGGTTTGTTTTGTACAAAAAAAAAAAATTACATAGAATTTGGCAAAAAAAAATTCTAAAAAAATGTTTGCCCCGCTAATTTTTCCCCCAAAAGCCACTAAGGTTCCACCAATTTTCCTTTTACGACCCCGCCAATGTCCGCTGGGTCCGAAAAAGGCCCCCGCCCCCCGAGTGGGGGCCAAAATGCCCGGCCGGGGTTCCGAAAAAGCCCGGGCCCCCCGTGCCCCGGCCAAGGGCCCCGGCCCAATTTTCCGTCCAAAGCCCGGGGCCAAATTTTCCGTCCGTGTCCGAAAAAAGGGTTCCCAAAAAAAAACCCACCCCGTTTTTTTTTTCCATAAAAACCCAAAAAAGGGGCCGGGGGGACATGGGGCCCCATAAAAGGGGGGACGGGGAACCCCCCCCCCCCCCCCCCCCCCCCCCCCCCCCCCCCCCCCCCCCCCCCCCCCCCCCCCCCCCCCCCCCCCCCCCCCCCCCCCCCCCCCCCTATATTTGGGGGAAGGGGATTTTCCCTTTTTTCCCAGGTTTTAAGGGGGACAATTGGGGTCTACTAGTTTTTTTCCAAAGCTGGGGGGTCACAAAGGGCATCTCTGGATTTTTTTTAAAATTGGAAAAGGGAAACAAAAGGCCCAAACCCCTAGTCTCTTTGCCCCCCCCAAAAAAATTAATTTTTTTTGGTTTTTTTAAATTTTTTTTTTAATCCCCTTTTCCTATATTTTAAAACACCCATTTTTACCCCCCTTTCACCCGCACACCTTCCACACATTAATTGACCTTTTTCGGGGCCTTTATCAAATTTGTATCGGAAATTTGGGGACGTTTTTAAAAATCCCCAATTTTTTGACTCTTTTCCCCCACGGGGTTTATTCCCCCTTTGGGATTTGTTTTTTTAAAAAAATTTTTTTTTCTTTAAAATTTTTGGATTTAGATTAATTCATGAAATGGGCCCCAATTTAAACTGGGGGGGGTCAATTTTTTCCCCACTATGTTTTTTTAGGGGTTTTTTGGGGGTCCCCCACCCCAATTTTCCCAGAGGGGGGGCATTTTTTGGAACAAATTCTTTTTTTATATTCATCTTTGGCTTTTACTCTGAAAAAATTTGAAAAGTTTTTAATAAAAAAAAATTTTCATTAAAAACCAGGGCGGGATTTTAAATGAAATTTAGTGTTAAAACAATTTATTAATTTTATTTTTTCATTTTTCCCCCTTGTCCCAATTTGAAAGTTAAAAATTTTTTTAAAAAAAAAATTTTTTTTGTTTCCGGGCCGGGGTTGCTAAAACCCATTTGGTGCAAAAAAAAAAATTTGTGTATTTTTTTGTACATTTTTTTTTTTAAAGGGCCTTATTTTTTTGGCCCGGGGGGCCTGTTAAAAATTTAAAATGAAAATTTAATTTTTTTTTAAATTTTTTTCATTTTTAACACAACCCAAAAATTTTTTTTATTATAAAAAAACCACTTCTGGGGAAATGGTATTTTTTTTTTATTTTTGGAGGATCCACAAAAATTTTGGGGTTTTTATTTAAAAAAAAGTTTCAGTTTAAAAAAAAAATTTCCCAATTATTATTCCTTTTTATTCCCCAGAATATAAAAATTTTTTCCAAAAAAATTTCAATTTGTTTTTTAAAAGGGGAAATTCCCAATTCAATGTTTTGTATGGTTTTTTCCTTTTTTTTTAAATAGATTAGAAATATTGGAGGGGGAAAAGGGGGGTGTGGCCTGTTCGCTTTTGGGCTCACACCCCCGGAAACCAGAAAAAAGGGTTTTGTAGGCCCCAACCGGGGTTTTCCCCCCACGTACAAAATTGGGATTGTAAAAATTTTTTTGTAATAAAAAGGGGCACGGGAAAAAGAAACAAAGAAATTTCGGGGCCCAAATTGGGTTAAACAAAACCCTCCCTTTTAGGGAACGTGTGTTTGGAAGCAGAAAAAAGGGTTTTTACGGGGGAAATGGCAAAAAAAAAGGCGGGGCTGACCTTTTTTGTTTTTTTGGGAATTTTATCCTTCAAAGATATGTTAGCAATTTAAAAATTAATTAAAAAAAAATTTTGGGAAGAAATTTTTACAAAAAAATTTTTTAAAAGGGGGCCCCACCCTTAAAATTTTAACAAAGGGTCACTTTTTCCAAAATTTGGGTTTAACATTGCCTGCTAAAGGTTTATTTACAAATTTTATCTTTAGGGTTTGGGGGAAAATGGCGGGCCCGGGGTGTTTGGTACTTTTAATTTGGGTTTTGGGCCCAGCCCCCCCCCAAACCTTTCACTTGGGGAGACACATTTTGCGGGGATTTTTTTTTTGGCTATAAACCCCCTCGAAAAAAGCAAAAAAAAAATTTTTGTTTAAAAAAAAAAAACAGTAAAGAGTGAACACTAAAACAGGGAAGAAAAAAAAAGGGGAACAAAACCCCCAACCCAAAAAAAATTTTCCTTTTTTGTGCATTTTTTTTAGTTTTTTTTGGAAATGTTTTGGTTTAAAAGGCCCAAAAATTTTTAAGGGAAATTGTTTTTTGGCAAAAAAAAATTTAAAATTTGCCCTTACAAAAAAAGGGGAGCTCTACCCAAATTTTAAAGAGACTGGGGGATATCAAAAAAAAAAAGAGTTGCCCAACTAGCCCTACCCCTTAGGAAATTCGGGCAAAAAAAACCCAAAATTAGGGGTTTCAAATTTGTTTCAATAAACATGTTTTATTGTTTTACCCAAATAAAATTTTTTTTTGGGCGAAAAGAAAAAAATTTTTTGCTTAAAAAAAATCTTTTTTTCAGGGTCGTTTTTTTTAAGTTCTTTTTCCAACATTTCTTCTTCTTTTTTTGGGTTCACGTTTTCCTGCTGCTGGAGAGGGGGAAAAAAACCCCCCAAAAATTTAATGCCCTAGGGGGGGGGGGGGGGGGGGGAATTTTTTAAAAAAGGGGATTATCAAAAAATTTTGGGAAAATTTTTTGGTTTTTTGTGGCCTCAAAAAAATGGGAATTTGCAAAAAAAACTTTTTTTCCCCCCTTTTATTATATTAAATGGGTGTTTTTAATATTTTTAATTTTAACCCATTCCCCAAACCCAACTTTTCACAAAAAATTTTTTATTTTAGCATTTTTTCCAAACCCTTTGGGCCCCTCATTAAAATTTTTTTTAAGAACTAAAAACCCTTTTCTAGTTTAGCGGGGGAAATCGGGAAACCCTTAAAACAAAAATAAAGATAAAAACAAACTTTTTAAAAAATTTTTTTCCCTTTTTAAAAAAAAGGGGATATTAAAAAAATTAAAATTTAAGGGGGAACCTTTTAAAGGTTTAAACCCCCAATTATTTTTAAAAAAATAAAAAGGAAAAAAAGGAGATGAGTATAAAAAACCAACCTCAAGTAAAAAGGGGGAAAGGCCCAGGGGCATGGGGGATTGTTTTTTGGGGAGGTAATAAAACCCAAATATTTTTTTTTGGAATTAAATTAAAAGTTATCATAGTTTATTTTGGATAAAAATTGAATTTGTTTTAAAAAAGGGGGCCCTTTAAAGTTTTTGTTTTTAAATTTTTTAAAGAGCAATTTGGGGGGGCCTATTTTTTGATTAAATTAAAAGGGTGCAATGTGAAGGGGTAGTTCAACTTTAGATAAATGGTAGGGGACATAAGACAGTATGGGGCCTGTCGTGTTCATGATGTGAATTTGTAAGGATTCTTATTAAGATAGCCTTCACATACCTTCATCGGAGGTAATTTTCCCTTGAAACACTCAACCAGCTTTTAAAACCTGAATAACACGTGATAAACCCGTGGGTAACCTGATCTCCAAGGAAACTTTCCAGAATATTGCCGTTATTTTTCAACTTGTTTGTCTTTTCCAAAAACGCTTCCAATTAGTAAGTTGCAACACTAACTACGAGTTGTCTAATTAGCTGACCACTGAGTAAGTAGACATTAAGAGGTAGTAGTAGTATTTAAAACTAGTTACAAACAGTTTTCCCCAGGGAACCGACTAAGCAAGGTTCACAGTAAATAGTGTTTTTACTACTTACACAACACCTGGTACATGGAACACCTAGTAACAACCACTGTTAACACTAATAAACCTCACCTGTAAACACCTGTTTAACACTTAATTTAACACCTGATAACCGGTAACACCTGTAACATGGTATTATCTTCAGATGAAAACATGGACGAGTCCTATGTGCAGTCTTTTGCTGGACTTGTTGGAGGGGGACGCAATAAGGACCTTTTCAGAACAAAGACAATGGGGGGCCTCAGCTACGAGGAGCTCTACAGAAACGCTTATACGTTAGTTTTACACAAACACGGCCCCCCGCCTCTAAAAAACTAATGAAGGAGGTTATTGAGGAACATCTCAGAAAAGAGTAAGGATTTACTGATACATTAAGTACTTTAATTACTAAATTATAAAACTGATAATTGGAGGGAGGGGTGGGATATTAGTTATTTATTTGGAAAATTCTATAAAATAACGGCAAAAATCGCGGTGGGTCCCAAATCGTTAAATCAGTTATATTATAGAATGTACTCAACTGTAATAATAGGAAACAAAAACGTGTGATGAATGGTTCTAGTTCGTAAGTAGTAACCTACAATAATCATTTCTCATTGGTTTTCGGTGCAAAATGTAATAATTTCCAATACACGTTCCACTGAATGTTTGAAAGTGTAACATTTTTTAAGGTTTTCAAACTCACACCCATGTTGTAATGAGTTTTTCGATAAATCGACCCATGGTCCGACTTACAAAATTGTAGATTAAGGGGGCAGGGCGGGTCCTTCATTAGACAATTCTCTTGAAAATTATTGAGTTTTATAGTTGTTTGTGATAGAGGGGAGGATATCCTGTGATATGAGTAATTTGTATTGTGCAAGCGATTTTCAATCGGGCCTCCTTATTTCCTGGAAATCGAGTCTAAAAATCTATCTTCTCCTTAAATTTTTGAGCAATCACCCCCAAACTTTCAAAAGGTCTTTCTCAAAATTCTGGCTGAAATTACAATTTAAACATAAGCAGTGACCTTTGGGCCGGCGATAATTTCCACTAGGAACAATATTATTCCATGGACCGAAAGCAGCTGATAGAAATATCACTCCCCTCTATCACAAACAACTATAAAACTAACTACTATAAACTCAATTTCAAGAGAATTTTCATTAACACCGACCTCTTTAAAACCCACGATTTATTTTGATGTGGTTAATTTTAAAAGTTTGAAAATTTAACTGGATTTTACTTGTACGCTGTTTTAAATTGTGTCGTTAATAACATCGCCTTAACACCCAAAAATTTTTTTTTTTTTTTTTAAAAAGGAAAAAAAAAAAAAATTTTTAAAAATGAAAA
>NW_026971970.1:0-12297 GCF_026151205.1 Bolinopsis microptera | reverse complement strand
CCCCTTTTGGGGGAAAAAAAGCGTTTTGACAAATTCGATTGCTATCTCATTATGATATTGATTAAATTGATCATCTTGAGCTAAATGCCTTTTTTATTTCTAGGCATTGCGAGTTTATCGCTATTATTGCTTCGAAAACCTTATAAAATGCGGCCATAAATTTATTAAGCATCCGAAATAACAATTTTTGAGACGATTATGGGAGCAATCTGTACAAATTTGAAGTAAACTTAAAGGACTTGGTTTCTTGGAAAGTTTGTCAGCCATAGCTAGAACCTCACTACTAAATCATGGTTGCTTCTACCATACACCCCTAGTCTCCAATTTATCAAGAGCATCAAGTTTAATGAGCATTTTTCGTTTAAAATAGCTGTCACAGCGTTGCCATTAAATGTTAATATGTATTTGATAACCTGCGACTTCCTCAATAACTGATACAGATCTAGAAAACGTTTACTCGAGAAGTTAAATAGCGCAACGAGCAATCTAAAGCTGTGAAGTATTACCGTTTATTCATATTTTGAGTAAATACCTCAGCTCCGTGGTAAAGAGGTGTTTAATAATTTGAAACACGTCCTGAGTTGTAACTACATACATTAAGAGGCACCACCACTGGTTATTATTATTATTACTGTCAAAAAGAAGTAAAGTTCAGCGATTGGAAGGGAAAAGTGTTATCAATAGTTTCCCATCGTATTGTCTATTACAAGAAAAACTTTCCTAAAACAGTTGAAATAAAGAAAACACACTGAAAAAGATGATGTTAAAAGAAGTCTTACTACTTAGCTGAAAAGTAAAATACATTTATTTGTAGTTATCGACCAAAGCTTCTGGTAATTTTTTCATTTTATTTGTTAAAAAAGTTTTATGTAAAAACTCTTGTCAATGAAATGGGTTTTTGTTTCCTAATACTCTAGATTGTATAGGTAATAATAACATAATAAAACACTGTAGCGAGACGGGGGGACTCATTTTTGTCAATAAAAAATCTTGAGAGGTCTTTAAGGAGAGATTTTATGTACAAAGTTGAAGATAAAAAAAACTTGGCGACTTAGCACGCAATCTTCGGGAAAAAACCCTAGCTTTCAATAAGAACCTTTACAAGGGCGAGGTTCAATTTGCAGGGTGCCCGTTTTTGGCGTTCCCGAAAACAAATTTAACGTCAAAGTTTAAACTGTTTTGTCTGAAACTTTTGAGGAAATTACTTTAAGAAAATTTTACTGGGGAGGCAATCTAACAAAACAGCGGGTAAATAAAACATGTTTTGGAAGCATTAGATTCCTCAAGTGGAAATTCCTTGAAAGCTTATCAAAAAAATAGCGATGTTTATATATACAAGTATATGATTTTTACTCTCTTTTTTAACCAGATTAGCCCTTAAATTGAAGTAGGAAAATGATTAATGAAGTTGTTGATTTAATATTTCAGACCCGTAATAGATAAAATTTGTTATTTCTAAAAAGAGGACAGTAATACATTGTTTCTTTCCCAATAAAAACCTATTGATTTCTCATGGCCTGCTTTTAGTCAAGATGACCTAAAAAGGAGGGCTGTTTTTAAATTTATTATTTATAAACAATTATGTCGTTCTTTCGGTGGGGGATTTGATTCTACAAACCAAAGGGGGTTTATTTTCCTATGGGTGGAAATTTTCATATTTTCCCCCTTATAGCTGATCTCACACTGTTTGGGCAAAAAAAGGAATTTAATTATTTTGAAAACTTTTTTTACTTCAGGGAAAAGAAAATGGGGATTAGCAAAGTTATTATCCAATAATAAAACGTTGTATTTTGGGGGAACGATTTTCTATTATTATCAAACCTTTACTTTCTTCAATTGATTAAAGAAAAATTTATCTTAATTCATTGGAGATGGGAAAGCGGAGCGGGGTTCCAAATAATTTAAAAAATCATTAAAACTACCTTGATTTTAAATATTAATTTTATTTCCACGGGAAGGAAGGGAATAGAAATATTCCAGGGGTAATAAAAACAAAAACCGGGATGATTTTTAATTTTCATTTTTGTATACCCTTACAATTTCCTAAACAGTTAAATCCATAAAACCCCGAGGTTGGGCTCCCAAACGTTTTTTTTCAAGTTAATTCAGTTTTCTTAGATATGGTAATGTTTGCAATTAGATTGGGGATATCTTTAAACCTCCCATCTTCACAAAAATATTCAAAATTCCCTAATTGAAAGAGGATATAGCCCCGTGATAGGGACTGATTAAAGGCATTAAAAACGTTTGTCTGAGGAAAATATGATAACGTTTTTCAGGAATTTGTTCGGTTTTCTAGTGGACCATAACGTTATTAAAGAATCCCCCGGGAATTTTTTTTGGGGAATTTTTTGAAAACAACGGGTACTAACTTTTGCTAAACTGAACAAATTCTAAAAAACTTAGGTGAATAAAGTGGTACAACGTGCAAAAAAACCGAAGTTCAGACTGACCAGTGAAAAATGGGCGAGCGGTACCAAGTTTTCAATTTAAAATTTAAAAGGGTTTTTAGTCAGTGTTTTAAATTTATTGAAGCTTGTAATTCAATTTCTAATGCTCCTATAAAAAAACTTAAATTAAATTTGGGTTTTGTTTCCGTTATTTTTTTCCTTCCCTCCTTTTTCCCCTGTCATCCCCTTTAGTTTTTAAGATTTTTCAATAAAGGGGCTAAAAGCAAAACCTTTTTTTAATTCTAAGTACCAAAAAACCCAAACGTGGGGGTGGATCTTTGGGGAAACCTTTAAAAATCGATTTAAACACCCCCCAATTCCAGGGTCGCAAAGGGGCCCTGGGACCACATGGGCATGTCACAACATTCTAAAAAGGGGCTGCCCAATAGCCTGACTGACAATTTTTTCGGGGGACTGAAAATGTTTCTTCTTTTTCCCCATTTAGAAACAAAAGATTAGTACTTTTAGGTTTGTTTTTAATATTTATATTTTTTTAAACCCTATTTGTTTACCTGGATCCCTGAGGGTTTTAGTGGGGTTTCCCATTCGAAACTTTTTCAAAAATAAAACGACAAAAACAATTGAAAAAATAACCAATGTGGGGGAAAAAGTTAAAAAAAACTACTTGTATGTTTATTCTTTGAAAATATGACGGTTTGGAGCTGCGACTGAACTTAAGACTTTTTCTCTACCCCCCCCATTTTTTAATAAAAAATGAGGGATTGGGGGGGGAAAAACCACCCAGATAAAAAATCCAATCATAAAATTGGGGCGTCATCATCACACTGTAAAAATTTATTTTTTATTAATTTTTACGATTGAAAAAAATTATTTTTTAAAAAGATAGTAAAAGTCCTGTTTTAAAAACAAATTCAGTTAGTAATTTGCGTTTGGGAGCTATCTTTTTGGTGAAGCAATGGGAAAAATAAGGGGGACCGTTTTTTTTATGATATTGGTAAGTTAAGTTTTTTTTATTTCCGATTTTGCCAGGCCCCCCACTTCCCCCCCCTTTTTTTAAAAAAATGCTGGGGGCCCCCCCCTTGGGGGGGCCAAACCCCAAAAGTGCAGCCAAAAAATTTAATTAACAATAAAAGAAAAAAAAAGTGGGGACAAAAAAAAATTTTTCCCTTAACCCATTTTGGGCAGTCCTGGGAGGAAAAAAAAACCGCCCCCACCCCCTACCGTGGGGGGGACATTTTTGGGGGGGACTCGTTGTGGGCCCGCCCTAAAATGTCGCTGGGAAAAAAAAAGCTTTTTCTAGAACAAAAAAAGCAGTAAAATTTTTCTTTTTCAGGACCCCCCGGGGGTTTTTAGTTTTTACGAAAAAACCTCAACCTGACTATCGTATGTTTGGGTTGACAAAAATCTTCAAAAGCCCAAAAATAAAAAAAGGCGAAGGGGGTCATTAGGGACTTTTGCGTTGTTTTGACATTTTTGCCGCACATGAAAAAAAAAACCCTCTAAAAATAAAAACATTAAAACCCTAGTTTTCTGGGGGGGTGAGTGAAAATTTTTGTCTGTTTTTTGCCCCTCTTTTCGATTTGGTGTGGGTTCCCCCCCCAAAAACCCTTCGGGGAAAAAAACCGTCTATAAGATCAGGGGGACTTCTTTTTATTTATCCCAATTTTTATTTTTAAAAATTTTGCCCTTGTTTTGGGGTAAAGGGACCGTAAAAGTTTTACACGGAAAGGGCCGTTATTTTAAAAATTGGGGGGGGGCAAATGGTGAAAAAAAAAAATTTTTCTTTTCAGGTATTCACCATTAAAAATTTTTTTGGCGTTTTTCACGGTTTCCCCCCATTCCTGGGAAGCAAAAAGTACTTTAAAAAAACGTTGGGAAGTTTTTCATAATGGTGAGCTTTTTTGGTAAAACTTTTTTTTAAAGCGTAATTCAGTTTTTTCCCCCAAATTTGCAGGGAGCCAAACCGGCTAAACATCCCAAAAAGTTCTCCGCCATCCCTATGACTCTTGTGCATAGTAGTTTTAGCAATTAAAAATTTTTTTCACTCTACATTTTTCTTGTAGGTTTTTCCCTTTTATTTCCTTTTTTTTTTTGATAAAAGGGGAAAAAATTTTTTGGGTTTTTTTTGGTTTAAATTTGAAAAAAATTTGGGGCCAAAACAAAAGGTTAAATTTCCTTGGGGGAACGGGGGAAAAAAAGGGTAAAAATTAAAGATAAAAAATTTTGGGGTAAAAAAAAATAAAAATTTTAAACTTTTTTTTTTTTTTCCCTTGAAATTAAAAACTAAAAAACTAGCCAAAAATTTTAAAATTTGGGGGTATTTTTTAAATTAAAACGGCCTTTTGGGGGATTTTTTTGAAAATTTGGTTTTTTAAAAAATTTTTTTTTTAAAAAAAAACCCCAAACCCGGGGGCCCTTTTCCCAGGGGGTAAAAGGGGGGGGTTTTGGGTTTTTATTTGCATTTCCCCAAAAAAAATTTAAAACCCCCTTTTTTTGGTTTTGGGGAAACACTTTTAATTTTTTAAAGGGTTTCTCAAAAGGGTTTTATTTTAAGCCAAAAAAATTTGGTTTGAATTATTAAACCTTTTTGGAAAGGGGGGGGGAAAAAAGGGGGGGGGGGGGGAACCAATCCACAAACCCGGGGGAATTTTCCCGCTCCCCCCAGGGTTTGGGGTTTTTTTAATTTTTCCCTTTTTTGCGTAATTTTATTTTAATTTGGGTTTAAAATTTGGAGTTTGGGGGAAATTTGAATGGGGGGGGGGGGATTTAAAAGGGGGTTTATGTTTTTTTTTCCTTTTCCGGGGGGTTTTTTTGTTTATTTTTATTTTTTTTGGGAAGGGGGGGTTTTGAGGGGGGGTTTTTTTTGGAAAAAATTTCCGGGGGGGGCCCAAAAAAAAGGAAAAGTTTTAAAATTTTAAATTTGGGGGGAAATTCCCCTTGGGGCTTTTATTTCCTTTGGAAATCTTTTACTTTTTTTAAAAGGGGGAAACCCACCCCTTTTTTGGGTTTTTGGTTTAGGCAGGGGGGTTTTTTTTTGGGGGGACTTTTTGGGGGTTGGTTAAGGGGGGTTTTTGTATTTTTGGGGTTTGGGGGAATTTGGGTTTAATGGAAAAATTTTGGGTTCCATAAATTTTTTAAAATTTGGGGTTTTTAAAAATTCTTTTTTACCGATAAAAGGGGACCCCTTTTGGGCCAACCCTTTTTTTAAAATTAGGGGGGAATTCAACAAATAAATTTTTCCCTTAAATTTGGCAAAATTTCTTTTTCGGGGTTTTGGGGGGTTTTCTAATCAAAAACTAGAAAAAAACCCGGTATGAAATTTTGTTTTTTTTCCCTAAAAATCCCAAACCCAACCCGGAAAAAACCCCTTTTAAGGGGTCTTTAAATTTTAAACGGGGTTTTTGGAAAGGATTTGAAACCCTCCTTTTTGGGAAAAGGGAAATTTTTCCTCTTATAAAAAAAAACGGTTTAAAATGTTTTTTTACTGTTCAAAAAAAGCCCGGGGAGTAACTTTTTTTCTGGGGCCTAGGATATTTGGCGGGAAAATTTTTTTCCCTTTTTTTGCATTAAATTTGGAAAAGGGGGGGGGGGGTTTTGGGGAAATGGATTTTTTTAAAAATTGGGGGGGGGCCCCTTTGGGGGATTGCTGCCTTTTTTTGGGAAAGATTTTTTTTGGGGATTCCCCCAAATTTCCCCGGGCCTGTTTGAATTTTGTGTTTTGCAGGGCTTTTTCGCCCCCCCCAAGGGTTTATTAAAATAAACCCCCGTTTCCCCCTTTTAAAAAAGTTTTTTTCCCCTTTTAAAAAAAAAAATTTTAACGGTTATCAGTTCCATTTTTCCCACGGGGGAGTTTCGGGAAATTAAAAAGGGGTTTTAAATTTTGGGGACTTCCAAATTATTTTTTTAAGGGTTTTAAAAAAAACAAAGGTTTTTTATAAAAAGTCCCCGGGGAATTTCCCCCCGGGGGGGGGGGACTATAGAAAAAAAAAGGGGTTTTTTTAAAAACCCGACCCAACCTTTTCCCCCCCTTGGGGGTTTTATTTCAGGGTTGGGGGGGGCCCTTTTTTGGGGGAAAAACCTTTAAATTTTAAAAATTACCCAATTTGGACTTGGGGGTTTTTGCTTTCCCTTTTCCCTATGCGGGGGAAAATTTAATAAGGATTTTTTTGGGGAAAAATTTTTTTTCCTTTTGAAAAAAATTTTTTTTAAAAATTTTGTTTAAAAAAGGGGGAAATGTTTTGACTTTTTTAAAATCCTTTTTTTGGTCCCCCCAAAAACCGGGGAACCCGGGCAAAAACAAAAGTCCCAAGGGTTGGGGATTAAACCATTTTGGGACCCGGGGGAAACTGGGGGGGGCTTTTTTAAAAGGGAAAACCCTTTTTTCCCGAAAAAAAGGCTTTTTTTTTGAAATTTTTTATTTTTTTTTTTTGAATCCCCCCCAAAATTTTCCTTTTACTCAGGGGGAAATTTTTTTTTTTTAAAACCCTTTTCCCAAAGTTATTTATTTGTTCATAAAAGGGGGGGAACCTTTTCCAACAAAGCTGGGAAAAAAAAATTCGAAGGGGTTGGGGGATCCCACACCCGTTTTGTGTTTTCCCCGGGTCCCCCCAAAAGTGGGCTCTTTTTAAAGGGTTTTAGGGGGAAATTTGGGGCCCGTAATTTTCGAGGAAAATCGGGGGTCCCTTTAAGGGTTAAAATTCGTAAAGGGGGGGGGGCCGGGAAAATTTTGGGGGGAAATTTGTTGGGGATTTTAAAGTTGGGTTTTTTTTTTAAAAAAAAATTTAACTTAACTTTTAAAAAAACTTTTTTTTGGAAAAAAAAACCGGGGGGGTTTGGCTTTCATGGGCAAAAACCTTTTCCAAATTTTTCCGGGGAAAAATTTTTTTCCGGGTTTTTTGGGGAACCTGGGGGGAAGGGAAGGGGAAAAAATTTTCAGAAAAAATTATTTGCTTCTTTTTGGGCCCAATTTTTTTACGAAAAAAATTTTGGGGGGCAAAATATTTTTTTGGGAGTGTTTTTGGGATTGCATTTAAAATTTCCCCCCAAAGGGGGGTTTTCCCACCCAAATTTTTATTTTTTATTTAGGCCCCCAAAAAATTTAAATTTAATTTTGGTGGAAAAAACCCCCTTTTTGGGGGGGGTTTTTTTTAGGGCACCCCAAAACCCCTTTAAAAAAACCCCAAAAAATCCGTTTTGGGGGGGGGTTTAAAAAAAGGGCTTTCGTTTTTTAAAAAAGTAGGAGATGGGTTTAAAAAAACAAAGGGAAAAAGGGGGGCTTTTAATGGGGTTACTTTTTTTTCGTTTTAGAGGAAAATTTTTTAAAGGGGAAATTTTGGCCGGGGTTTTACGGGGCCAAAAAAGGGGAAAGGGGGGACCAAAAAAAAATTTCGTTCCCAAAAAAAACCCCCGGAAAAAACCGGGGGGAAAAAAATTACCAAAAGTTTGGGGGGCTTTTTTATTAATATAAAAATTTTTATTTTTAAATTTAAAATAACTTTAAAATTAATTTTTAAATTAAATTAAAAATTTTGGAAAAAAATTTCCCCCAAATTTTTTTTTGGGATTTTTTTTTTTGGGGTTTTTTGGTTTAAAAATTGAGGGGGGGGGGGGGGACTTTTTTAAAAAAACCTGTTTTTTAAAAAATTTTTTTCCCATGGTTCGAATAAAAGGGCCAAGGGGGGGCCCCAAAAACCCCCCTTTTTGTTGTTTTAAAAAATTAAATTTTTACTCTGGGGGTTTGAAATAAAAACATATGGGCCCCAAAAATTGATTGGGAGTTTATTTTAATTTTATACAAGGCAAAAAAAAAATTTAAAACCACCGAACCAAAAGGGGTTTAATTAACCCCCTTTTCCAATTAGGGGGGAATTTTTGGGGGAAAGGGCCTTTATTTTCAAATTAGTTTTAAATATTTTGGGGGCCGGGGGGATTTAAAAAACTTTTTAAGGGTTTTAAAACCCCCAAAAATTTTTAAACTGAAACCCCCCAAAAAAAATTTTACTGAAAAACGCCCCCCCATTGTAACTTTTAACCCCCAAATGAAAAACTGAAAAAGGGAAACCCCTAAGGGAAAAAAATTAACCCCCCTGAAAACGGGTAAGGGAAAAATTTGTAACCCTGGTAAAAAAGGGCCCCCCCCCACTTTTTAAAAAAACCTGTAATCCCATTGAAAACTGAAAAGGGAAAAATTTGGGGTTATAAAAACTTTTTAAACCCGGGGCCCCCCATTTTAAAAGTTTTAAACGGAAACCCCCCTTTTTTCCCCGCTGCCCCCTTTTGGCATTCAGGGGGGGGGTTTAAAAACCCGGGAGGAAAATTTGGGTAAGGGTTTTCCCAAAGGGTCGTTTTTTTTACGGGGTTCAAACAAAAAACATAAACAAATTTTTTTAACCAAATTCCTGTTTTAAAAAACTATTTTTTTTTTTGTTACGGGGCATTTCGGGGGAAAAAGAAAACCAAATTTCCCCCCAAAAATTGGGGAAAAAAGGGGGGAATGTGGGGGTTCCCCGGGGATATTTGTGGGGAGTTTTAAATTTTTTAAAAAGGGCCTTTCCGGGGGGGTTTCAAAAAATTATCCCAAGGGGAAAGAATTTTTATTTTGGGGGAAGGGTGAAAATTTTAAACACCAAAAATTTTCCCCTTTACTTTTTTTTAAAGGGAAATTTTAACCGGGAGGAAAAAAAAAGGCTGTTTTGTCCTTTTTTTTGGGGAAATTTCGGGGGTTTAAAAATTTTTTTAAAACCCCTTTTTTGAAAGGAAAAAGTTAAAAAAACATTTGGGGCCAAAAATTCGGGGGGAAAGTTTTAAAAACCATCTTTATTTTTTTATCGGGAACAAAAATTCTTTTTAAAATTTGAGCGAGTTTGGGGGCTTTTTTTAAAAGGGCCTGGGCAAAAATGTTTTGGTTTTTTTACCTTTTGGGGGGCCCTTGAAAAATTTCAAAACCCTTGGGGAAAAAATTTCCAAAAACCCTTAAAATTATTTTCCCAAGGCATCCCCCCTCTTTACACTGGGGCCGTTTTTTTAAATTACTATCTCTTATAATGAAGTTTTTAAAAAACTTTAAAAAAGGGGGTTTTTCCCCAAGTTGGGGAAATAAAAAAAACCCTTTTTGGGCCCCTTTCCCTTTTTTTCTAAATAGAAATAAAACCCAAAACCCAAAGCTCCTTTTTTTTTACTTTTGAAAAATTTACTTTTGTAAGGGGGCCCCAAAATTTCCCCCAACAAAAAATTTTAGGGGACCGCTGGGGGGGGGGGGGCCCGGGTTTTCCCCAAGTGGGGAGGGGGGACCCCCCCAAAAAAATTTTTTTAAACAGTTTAAAAAAGGGTAAAAAAAAAAACCTGGGGCCTAAAATTTACATTTTTTGGGTTTCCAGGGCCAGCCCTTTTTAAAAAAACCAACCCACCCTTTAAAAAACTGGAGAAAAAATTATAAAAAACTTTACTAAATTGTTTTTGTTTTTTAAATTGTTTCAGAAAAGGGAATGGCCCCGTTGGGGGCCCAGGGGAAAACCCCCCAAACCCAAATTTTTCCCTTTTTTAAAAGGTGGGGGGGGGGAAAAATTTTTTGGACTAGTTTCCAAAAAAACCTTTTTTGGTAAATTTGGGTTTTTTTTTACTGTTTTTTAAAAATTTAAAAACCGGGGGGGTAAAAAAAAAGGGGGATTTCAAAACCCCTTTTTTTTGGAGGGGGTTTCTTTTGGGGGAGTTTTGGGTTTAAAATCAGGGGGGGGGAACCTAGGGGGCTGGGGGGGGGGGGCCCAAAAAAAAACGGGGGGATTTTTGGCGGGGTATTTTTTTTTTTGGCCCAAAATTTTTAAAAAAGGCGGGGGGGATTTTGGAGTAAAATTTTTTGGGGGGGCCCCCCCCTTGGCCCCCCCCCCCCCCCCGGTTTTTGGGCCCCACCCGGAAAAACGCGGGGGAAAAAAGGTTTAAAATTGACAACTTTTCTTTGGAAAAAAAGGGGTTTTTTACATCTTAAAAAAGGGTACTTGATTTTCTTTGATCTGGACGTTCTCCACTAATGGGACGGTCAATTCATATAATATAAGGGAGTTATGGATTGCAAGCCATAAAGCTGTCTGCAACCTTAACCAGATTTTCCACGCCCTAAAAAGCTGTCATGATTTGATGATTTTAAACGATCAATTAAATCTGAAATTTCCAGTTACCACAAGTGAGATTATTTACAGTCTTACTTAGTTATATTTTAAAAATTAAAATTAGGACCAGGAATTTCTATCAATTTCATGGGAATGCCTAAACAGCAAAAAGCGTTTTGGAATGATAATAAAAATGATCCATCTGTCACTAAGGTCTCCGGGCGACTCCAATTTTAATGAAAATAGAATTTTATATATTCTGAGGAAATGATCATGCAAAAAAAAACAAAACGTTTCATTCTGCTTCAGTGCTCATAACTGTTTTTAAATGTAAACCTCTAAGAATGAAATTGAAGGCAAAAAAGTTAATATGCAATTTTAACATGAAATGTTTTCACTCAAGAATAGCAGCTCATATTTAAAATATTTGTCCTCTATAAATTTGATTTTTCACTTTCTTGCATGGTCATTGGGGTCATGAAATTGCAAAATATGTATTCATATTTGGGGCAGTCCGAGTTGCCAAATTTACTGAAGAAGTAAAAATTGAATTGCAAAATTACTTTGCTGGCCCCATTCGTTGCCCAACTTTAAAATCAAAAACTTACAGGTATACGAGGAAACCTTTTTAAGTAAAAGCTTAGAAATGATAAACTGATTTTTTGCTCTTGGAATTACGTGGAATTTGGGAATTTAAAAACCATGGTCTTCACACAAACTTTTTAATTAGTTAAAATACTGTAAATGGGCAACTTGTGTTGGTAATTGGGTAGTGGTTTAGAACGTGTTTCGTTTAAATCCAAATCATGCAGCTTTTGGGGGACGTGAATCTGGGTTTTAGGGGCAGGAAAGCTTTACGGTTTCACAGTCAAAAAAACCCCCTTTTTTATTATTCAATCGTGATAATTGCAAACCTTACATCTTAAGGAATAGGGGGCCGAATCGCCCTGATTTTTATTGGCTTTTTTGGGAAATATGGGGCTAGGCTACAATAGTCCGGAAAAATTCTAACCGGGGGGATGTGTTTGTTTTTTATTAAAGGGCCAGATTGGTTTTGATGGGAGCAAAACCTTTCGCCTTGATTTACCGTTGTTCGATCCCAAAAAAAAAGCCGGGGGAAATATTTGAAACTGTGGGGACTAAGCATATAAAAACTTTCTTCACAAAGCCTTTTTTACAAAGCACTATCGTCTCAAAACTGGGGCCAAAGTTACAAAACTTTCCTATTGCTTTCTTTATTGGTCCGTTTACCAGTGATCTTTTGGAATAGAACACTCCCAAACGAAATGAGAAGTGAGAACTAAAATTATCGGGGCCAAAAAATTATGGGAATTCGGTTATCTACTTTTTAGTAGTAAAAGGCATTAAAAATTTATTGTCCTTGAAAATGAAAACAATTCACGTTTAATTTGTTCCAGTTAGCTTGCATATTACATAGCAATCGGCTTAACTATTAAAACGTTTAAACATGTGTCCTTCATGGAGCTATTTTAGGTTAGATATCAGTTAAATTATTTTAACCCATTCAAAATTTTAGGGGCGTAGTTAACGCAGACGCAGCCGAATACCAGCTCCGGGAATTTTCCCCAATTATATTGAATTGTGAATTTTTTAGGAAATTTATTGAACGGCCCGTTAACAGAAATTATTAATAAATAGTTTAAATATTTATAGTTTTCTAAAGTGTATTAGTATGAAAAATTTTACCATAAACATGTAGGGGGATAGTATAAGGGCCATGTCCCCCTGTGCGTTTAAAAAAAATTTTTTTTTGAAAAATTTAA
>NW_026971969.1:0-12567 GCF_026151205.1 Bolinopsis microptera | reverse complement strand
AAAAAAAGAAAAAAGGAAAAGGGGGGGGTTTTAAAAAAATTAAAAAGTGGGAAAAAAGTTTTAGTTAAAAAATTGGTAAAAAAAAATAAAGGGTTGGGGGGTTTTGGGAAAAAAAAAAAAAAGGTTTTTTAAAAAAAAAAAAAATTTTAAAAAATTTTTGGGGGGGGTTAAAAAAAGAAAAAATTTGGGGGAAAAGTTTTAAAAAATTAAAAAAAAAAGGGGGTTTTTGGGGTTTTTGGGGAAAAAAATTTTAAAGGGGGAGGGTGAAAAAGAAAAAAAAAAGGGTTTTGGGGAAACAAAAAAAATAAGGGGGTAAAAACAAAAATAGTAAAGAAAGGTGTAAAAAAAAAAAATAAAAAAAGGGGGTTTTTTTTTAAAAAGAAAAAAATTTTTTTAAAAAAAAAAAAAGGGGGGAAAAAAAAGTTTTAAAAGGGAAATTGGGAAAAAAAAAAAAAAAAAAAAAAGGTTAGTGGTAAAAAAAAAAATTTTTAAGGTTGGTTGTAAAAAAAAAATAAAGGTTTTTTTTTTTAAAAAAGAAAAGGGGGTTTTTAATTGGGGGGAAAAAACCAAAAAAATAGAAAGGGGGAGGGGGTTTAAAAGAAAAAATTTTAAAAAAGGGGTTTAAAAAAAAAATTTTAAAAGGTAGTGGGTAAAAAAAAAAAAGGTGTGGTGGAAAAAGGGAAAAAAAAAAGGAAAGGTGTTAAAAGAAAAAAATAAAAATTTGGGGAAAAAAAAAAATAAAAAGGGGTTTTTTAAAAAGGGAAAAAAAGGGTTTAAGGGGTAAAAAAAAAATAAAAGGGGAAAGGGTGGTAAAAAAAAAAAATAAAAAAATTTTTTTTGGGGTAAAAGGGAAAAAAAATTTTGGAAAAAAGTTTTTTAAAAAGGGAAATGTTAAAGGGGGGTTTTGAACAAGGGGAAAAAAAAAAAAGGGGGTGTAAAAAAAAATAAAAAATTTAAAAATAAAAAAAAATTTTTTAAAAAAAAAAAAATTTTTTTAATTGTAAGGGGGGTTTTAAAAACAAAAAAAATTAAATTTTAAAAAATTAAAAAATTTATTTTTAAAAAAAAACCCCAAAATTTTAAAAGGGTTTTTTTTAAAAAAAAAATAGTTGGGGGGTTTTTAAAAAAATTAAAAATTATTTAAAAAAATTTTTTTTCCCCTTTTTAAAAAATTTTTTAAAACGGGGGGTTTTTTTTTCCCCAAAAAAATTTTTAAAAAAACCCCCCTTTTTTTTGGGGGGGGTTTTTTTTAAGGAAAAAGGGGGGAAAGGGTTTTTTGGGGGCAGAAATTAAAAAAAAAAAAAAAATTTAAAAGGGGGTTTAAAAATTTTTTTTAAAAAAAAATTTTTTAATTTTTTTTAAAAAATTTAAAAAAATTATTTAAAAAAAATTAAAAAAAAGGGGAAATTTGGGGGTAAAAAAAGTTTTCCTTTTTTTTTTAAAATTCCCTTTTTAAATTTTACCCCGGGGGGGGGGTTTTTTAAATTTTTTAAAAAAAAACCCTTTTTTTTTGGGCCTTTCCGGAAAAAAAATTTTTTTCCCGGGGAAAAAAAATTTTTTTTTAAAAAACCCTTTTTTGGAAAAAAATTTGGGAAAAATTTTTTTTCCCTTTTTTTTTTTGGGGGTTGGTTTTACAAAAAAAAAAAAAATTTTTTTAAAAAAAGGTTTAAAAAGGGAAAAAAAGGGCCCTTTTAAAATTGGGGTTTTAAACCCAAAAAAAAAAAAAAAAATTTTTTTTTTTTTGGGGTTGGGAAAAAGAAAAAAAAAAAAACCCGAAAAATTTTTTTGGGGTTTTTTTCCTTTTTTAAAAGGGTTACCTTTTTTTTTTTAAAAAAAAAATTAAAAAAAACCCCCTTTTTTTTTAAAAGGGGGGTTTTTTTGTTTTTTTTTTTTTTTTTCCCAAATTTTTTTTTGGGAAAAAAATTTTTTTTTAAATTTTTGGGGAAAAAAAAAAGGGGGGGGTTTTTTTTTTTTTTTTTTTTTTAAAATTTTTTGGGGCCCCACCCCTTTTTTTTGGGGGGGCCCCCCCCTTTTCCCTTTTTTTCCCCTTTTTTTTAAAAATTTTTTTTTTTCCCTTTTTTTCCCTTTTTTCCCCGTATTTTTTTGGGGGGTTTTTGGGGGGCACCCTTCTCGGTTCCGGGCCCCCTTTAATTTATACTTCCCCACTTCTGAATGGAGATTTTGGTTGCATGTTTTTGAAAGAAGGGAAGATTGGAACCGGGGGAGGGGGGGGGGGGGGCCCGGGGACATGATTTTTGGGGGCCTGGGGACCGGGGGGACCGGGGGACCCCCAAAAAATGTGGGGGGGACCGGGAACCCGGGGGGGGGGAACTGAGAGATTAATTAAAAATTTTTAAAACCCGGGGAACCGGGGGACCCAATTAATTTCTGGGATTTTTTTCTTTTTACCGGGCCCCGGGACCGGGGACCCGGGGGACCCAAAACCAATTTCCAATTTTTACCGGGATGACCGGGTTTTGACCGGGGATGGAACCGGGGACCCAAAACTGGGTTATTTCTTTCATATTGAAAAGCTGCAACTTTTCATTTACATTATTAATTTGAAAACAATTTTGGAATAAGTTAATAACTGGGGAATATTAAAATTAGAAAAAAAAAACTTTTTAAAAAAAAAACCGTCAAATATGGGGGGGCATGGGGTCCCTAATGGTTAACTACACCAAAATGAATTGGTTCATTTTTACTGATTAACCAAAGTTCCACCCCCATTTCCTCAATCAAGGGATTCCCTAAAAATTATTCAACAGTTTTCATTTTCCCCCCAAATTCCAATTTTGACAATTGGGGGCGTAGCCCGAGTTTGGAAAAACTTGATGTTAGGTTTTTGGCAATTTTATGAGGTTATGTTATAAAAACGAAAATTTAGTTCCCTAAAATTAAAAAATAAATAAAAATAAAAAAAGGTCAATTTTTTTTACACCCACACCCAATATATTATCCTTAAATTCATTTTCCTCTTGTAATCATAATGTATAAAAAAAAGGGGAAGCTTTGGTTTAGGCAATTTAAAATTTTGTTTTTTATTTGGGCTCAGGGGGGGGTTGTTTAAAAGGATGAAAATTCACAATGAAAAAAGAAGTAAAAAACTTAAAATCCAACAAGTTGAAAGGGAAAATTATGTAAAAAGATTTCCCCGGGTCAAAAATTCCCGGGCAAATTAAGTTTTGGAGGGGGAAAACCGGGGGGGACCGGGGGAACCAAGGAAATCCTGAAAATTTAAAACCGGGGGGACCGGGGGGGGAAACCCCGGGGATTTAAATCAGCATTTGACCGGGGGGGACCGGGGGGGGGACCCCGCGACCGGGGGGAAAATAAAAAATGTGGCTTGGGGGACCCTTAACCCGGGGGGGGGGAACGGGACCGGGTTCGGGGAGGGGCTCAAAATTGGCCCATTCCCGGTTACCGGGGGATTTAACCCGGGTCCCCCACCCCTTGAGATTGAACCAGTCCACTAATCCCATTAATTATCGCGCCAAAAAAATAAAACATTGCGGAAAAATTTGATTATTTTTTTAAGGGAAAATTGGGATAAGCTGGGCTAGGTAGCGCTAGCGGGGCTAGCTAGCGCGGGGGAATTGTTAAAAATTGGATTTTTGCGAAAATTCCATTTGTTTAGCCAGCGCTAAAACTAGTACCCTTTATCGAATATTTCGTAAAAACTCCTTTAGCGTTTTATCAGATTGTTAAAAAGGTTTTTTAGAAACTGGGCGGGTCCGTTAAAGCAACTCGAATATGTCCAGTTAGCGGCAGGGTTTGTTTGGGGGGGGGGCCCGCCAAAAAACGTGGTTAATATTTTTTACTGTATAAAGCGCTAGGAAAGGTAATGTTTGGTTTTTAAAGCCGCTAAACCCATTTGTTTTTTAGTTTTTTTCGCTTAAAGAGAAAAAAACCCCCAAATTTTTTTTTCCCTGAAATAGTGGGATGAAAAAAAATAATGGTATCGGACTCAAGGATACCAAAGTATGTTGCTCACCATGTTTAAAATTAATAACTAGCTAACCCCCAATTTAAATTTTAAAACTTATTAAACAAAGCTAACTCTTTCACTTATTAATTTAAATAACTAGCTAACCCACAATTATTAACTTATATTAAAATTAAGTTTAAAAACTCACTTATTAAAACCCTAACAACTAGTTTAAAAACTGAACCTTGGTTTTTGTTGAAGAAGATAGCACCCCCCCACCCGGTTTACCCCAACATGGTTTTTACCGTTTCCCTTTCCTCCGGTAGAGTTTGGGGGATCGGAAGATTTGGGGACCAGAATAACATACAAACACGACTCGTAGCCTTGAGGCCTTGAGGCGCAGGCTAGAAAAAAGGAGTAGTTTGTTAATTACTTATCTGTTTTCAACCTTTGTCACCCCATTAATATTAGTATGCGAGAATAGTGTTAATGGTTGTGTATTGGGCCAAAATTGTTTTAAAGATATAGTGTGCTTTTCCTCCCACTTATAATAATTTGTTTGTTCCTAGGTTTGACCTTCACTTCTATAATTTATTATACCTGTACTTTCTCACTTATGAATTATGTTTCCTGTTTACTTCCACTTATTTAAATGGTGTTTTTTCCTGTACTTCCACTATTCTAAATTATGTTTTGTCCTTGTCCACTCCACTTTTTTAAATTTTGTGTCTTTCTGTACTCCACTTTCTAATATCGGTTTCCTGTTTAATCCACTTATATATGTATGGTTTCCTACAAATCCAAATTATAATGTTTGGGTTTCCTGACACTTCCATTTATTAATGGTGTTTCCTGTGTTTTTTACTTCCACTTATAAATATGTTTTCCTGTTACTTCCATTTTTTATACTATGATATTCCTGTGTTACTACCAAACTTATTAATATGTTTCCTGTACTTTCCACTTTTAATTTTTTTGGTTTTCCTCTGATACTTCCACTTATTAATTTGTTATCCTGTACTTACACTTATAATATGTTTTTCCTTGGTTATCTCCAATTATTATATCGGTTTACCTGGACTCCCACACTTTATAAAATTTCGTTTTCCTGGTAAACCTCCCCACTGTAATATCTATGTTTCCCTGTTTACTTTAACTATATAAATGTGTCTATACCTTCCACTTTGTAATTATTGGTTTTTCCTGCAACTTCCACTTATAATTGTGTTTTTCCTAGTTTTATTCCACTTATAATTATGTTTTCCTTGGCACTCTACTTATAATATGTTCCTACCCACCTCCCAAACCTTATAATTATGTTTTTTCCTTGTTTTTTACTCTACCGTTTAATTTATTGTATCCTATTACTCCATATATTTTTTTTTTGATTTAATTAGGTTTTTTCCTGCACTCCACCTTTTGTAACTTGTTTTCCTGCACTTACACCTTTGTTGAATTTATTCGTTCCTGTTGACCTCAAACTTATTAAATTATGTTTTTTTCCTTTTGCAACTCCCACTTATAAGGGTGTGTTTCTGTTAAACTCCAACTCATTAATGTGTTTCCTGTGACTCCACCTTATTAAAAGTTATAAATATGTTTTTCCTATTTAGCCAAACTCCCCACTTTTCTTAAATATTTGTTTCCCTTGTTTGGCCACTCCCACTTGAATTAAATTATGTTTCCTGTACTCCCAACTTATTAATATTGTTTTTCCCTGTACTCCCACCTCTTAATAATTATGTTTCCTACCACTTTCCCACTTATAAATGTGTTTCTGTGTAACTCCCAATTATTAAATTTGTTATCCTGTTTTTACTGCCACTTATTTTAATTATGGTTTTCTGACACCTTCCACTTAGAATTATGTTTTCCTTGTTTGCTACTTTCACACACGTATATAATAATGTTTTCCGGATACTTTCCACTTTATGAAATAATGTTTCCTGCCACTTCCCCAATTATTTTTTTAATATTGTTTTCCTTGTTTTACTCCCCACTTATTTAATTATGTTATACTGTTACTCCCACTTGTGTATTATGTTTTCCTGCCTCTCCCAACTTATAATATGGTTTTTCCTACACCCTCCACCTTTATTACACAAATGTTTCCTTTAACTCCACTTTAGAATATGGTTTTTTTTTCCTGTTATACTCCCCAACTTATAGTCTGTTTTTCCTGGGCAACCTTTTTTCCCACTTAATTAATATGTTTTTTCCTGTTTTACTCCAATTATAATATTTATGGTTAATGGGCGTAGTAAACGGGGGCCGTAGAGTAAAGGCGCGGCGTTGTAATTACTAAAAACGGCGGCGTCGCGTCGTATACCAATAAAATCCGGGCCCCCGTTGCGTGAGGGGGGGGGTGTGGGACGGTTTTGGGGCCCCTCTATTATTTATTAGACGGGGGGCGGTTGGGCCTGATATTAAGTTAATTTTCATCCCCTTTTTAAAGCCTCCAAATATCTCGTTTTAAATTAATTTAAAACTCAGTTTACTGGGAGGAGACCCCAGCTAGGTGATTATCACACTACACCACTCTCTCTTTTCTCTCTCTCGGGTCTCTCTTCTCTGTCTCTCTCTGTCTCTTTTCTCTCCACATTTACACCACTAGCACCTATTGTTAAACTGCATTTGTGCTTCTGCACACGCCCATCACTAAATTAAGGGGAAACGGCAGTGGCACATGGGGGGACGCTTATGTGACCCTGGGAAATTTTTACGCCAAAAGCTCTATTTTATAGCAGTTTCCTGGGGGGGGGGGGTGGGGGGGCCCGGGGGGGTGGGGGGGGGGCTCTATTTATATTTAATACAGTTTTTGGGGGGGGGGGGGGGGGGCTCTTTATATAATAACAGTTTTCCCTGGGGGGGGGAGAGCTCTATTATGTAACAGGTTTCCTGGGGGGGGCCCGGGGGGGGCTCTATTTTTTTAAAACAGTTTTCCTGGGGGGGGGGGGGGGGGCTCTATTATTTTTTAAAAAACAGTTTTTTGGGGGGGGGGGGGGGGGGCTTTTATATAATAAAAGTTTTCCTGGGGGGGGGGGGGGGGCTTTTTTTATTAGGGAAAAAACAGTTTCCGGGGGGGGCCGGGGGGGGGGGGGGGGGGCTTCTATTATATAACAAAAGGTTTTCCTGGGGGGGGGGCTTTATTTATGGGGGGTGACAGTTTCCTGGGGGGGGGGGGGCTCTATTTAAAATTAAATAAAACCCAGTTTCTGGGGGTTGGGGGGGGGGGGCTCTATTATATTAAACAGTTTTCTTGGGGGGGGCCGGGGGCCCGGGGGGGGTTCTATTATATAAACAAGTTTTCCGGGGGGGGGGGGGGGGGGGCAAAATTTTTGCCACTGGGGCTTTGGATTTGTACCAAATTTAGTTTGATTTTTGGGAAGAAAAAATTGTCTTTAAATAATTTTTTAGCTCGAAACCACAAGGGTCGGGTCCCCTGTTTTAAATTTTTGTACAAATTTTTTACACATTTTTTTTACAAATTTTTTTGTTTTTAAAAGTATTTTTTGGAATTTGGTACTAAAAGATTCGTCTTTACCAAGTTTGATTTCGATTCTGTTAAAAAAATTTATTTCAAAAAAAAAAACTTATACTTTTTTGGAGTTATAGGCATTTTAAGCCTTAAAATCTGCCATTT
The DNA here is from genome assembly GCF_026151205.1 of Bolinopsis microptera. Taxonomy (NCBI): domain Eukaryota; kingdom Metazoa; phylum Ctenophora; class Tentaculata; order Lobata; family Bolinopsidae; genus Bolinopsis; species Bolinopsis microptera. The sequence continues at coordinate 4,996 of NW_026971969.1, read as the reverse complement.
TTTGGCCCTTGATGGATGTTTTTTTTACGATGAATTTTAACCAGATTTCATACCTTAAAAACTCAAAAATTGAGGAGTTTTAAACCATTTAAACTCTAATTTGGGGAAAGGAAATTCAAAAAATAACTTTCCTTAAAAACGATCAAGACTCTGTACCTCGAATCAGAATGCCAAAAAGTGTAGATTAGGATTAAAGTTTAGGAAGTCCCAAATTTTTTCAGAACCTTGAAACCTTTTAAATTAAGGGATTTCTTCCCAATAAAAAATTACCCAAGTTGTACTCGATGCCCATACCAATTGGGGGCTCTTTAATTCTTTAAAGGGGGGCCCCCCACTTTTGGTATTACAGTTGTTTTTTCTGATAGATGGGAGGTTGATATCAATTCAGATGCTTTGGGTTTCCCCCATGGAAGTTTATTGTTCCTAAGCCGGAAATTATTGTGGGGTCAATAGGTCAGCGCTTATGTGTAATTGTATTGCGCAAAGCGTTTTTTTTCAATCGCAACATCCTGAAAAAATTGAGTCTAAAAAATCTATCTTTCTCCTACATTTTTTTTTCGATTTTGAAAGATCGTGGATCCTCGTTTTTTTGACGATTTTTTGAGGTAAAGTTTACCCAGAGCTAGGGGAACCTATTTTTTTATTCGGGTTTTTCTCAAAAAATTAAAGGGTCTTCGGAATTTGCCCTAGGCTTTTTCAAAAACCTTGGGCATCGGGTAATTTTCCTTTGGCCCGGGGATTTCAAAGCTGGAAACCTAAGGGGGGACAGGGGAAAAGGGGGGACCAAAAGGGGCCCAGAGACGGGTGTGTTGTATCTACCAAAAAAAGTGGGTTTTTTTTTTTACAAGAGGTACAGGGCTTGCAAATGGCAAGGGAAAGAAAAATGGGGAAAAAAAAAAAATTATTATTATTATTTAAAAACTTGACCTCAGTATTGGGAAGGGCCCGCCGATGATATCAAGTCCTTGGGTGGGATACGATTTTCTGATCCTTTATGAGGGTTGTTTTTCCTGTGGTCCCAAGGCGGGGGTTGGAGCTAGGGGACAGTTTAAGGCCATACTTCGTCCTTTTTTTTGCAAGGAAGGAGTCCGACAAAGCGAAATGTATTTAACCACCCCAAATAAACTTTGAAACGAAAACACTGGAAAAAGTATATTATCTTAGTTTTAGTAAAGTAGTCTTATTGTGTAAAATATTCGTAGTTCACTACTAGTATATTAGCGGGACAATTGCCAGGGTTATTAAATAAACCCTACATATAAGGGACCGTTCTCAGTGGAATGGTGGATTCATTTTCAATTCTTTAATGAATTACTAAACTTTTTAGAAATTTTATTGTGAAGTACTTTTTTCGGGGGTCCATTGGGTTTTCAACTTGAAAAAAACCATTCGGGAGAGGGGGAATGGGGATATCATGTTCACCATTGTTCCATGGAGGGTTTGATTTCTTGTTTTAAATTGGTTCATGGGGTTCAATGGTTCAATTTAGTCTCAATGGGTTATCATTTGGGTTCATTGTTCAATGGGTGATCACGTTTTTCTCATTGGTCCGGTTATTTTCTTCACCAGCCTAAATTATTCTTGGGTCACCATGAAATTTTATTTATCAATGGCTTGTATAAATTTCTGTATTTATTAATTAATGGAAAGGTTTTCCCATAGACAAAAAAAAACCTAATGATAGCTTGGTTGTTTTTCCTGGTTTATCGAAAAAGTAAGAGAGTACTCATAAAATTAACATAAGTAAAATAGTTTATAAAATAAAAATTAACATACTGGTATGTTTTTTCCTTGTTTTTTCCCTCACAAGGATAAACAAGGTCTCATGGTCTGGCGGGGGGAGGGGGAGGGTCTGGGAGCTGTGAGAAGGAGGGCATTTAAGGCACCAATTGTTTATTTCTCTTTTTAGTTGTTAGGTTTTTAATGTAAAATCTCCCTATTATAGGAATGTAGGTATTATAGAGGAACAGGAGTGGTGGACATAATGCAACCTTTGTTTGTTGCCCTAGATTCTTGGCATTGGAATACTAGACTTCTTTGCGCACCTTGTTTGATAACAGTCGAAGAGTGGATGGGGATTGACATAAAGAAAAAAGCGCTAGGATTATGTAGTTAACTATATGAGGCGAGGAGAAATCTAGATATAGTGTGAGTCTGTAGGGTTAATTTAATAATACATTTAGGCTTAGAAGGCTTTTTCAATATACTTTGGGAGCTGCTTGTTTTGGCCATGAAAAGCCCAATCAGTAGTCCTGGAATGAGTGTGGGATATTTGCTCTATTTTGTAAAATAAAATAGGGATGGTAAAATTGCGCGCCATTGTTAAAAAAAACGAAAAATTAACATTGGGCATTTGTAATTACAGGAAAATTTGCGGCATTGGAAAACTCAGATTGTGCTTATTGCATTAGGTTTTAAAAATACATAAGAATTGGAATTTGTTAAAAACACGGAAATAATTAGATGCATTGTTAAAAACAGCATATGATTGCATTTGGAAAAAAACAGGTGATGGGCATGGGGATAACGGGTTGAATGGATTGCCAGAGATTGCATTGGAAAAAAAAAATAACAGATGATTGCATTTTTTAAAACTAACTAAACCAACGTGAATTGGCATTTGGAAAAAACTAGATTGATTTGCATAGTTAAAAACAAGGAATATGATTGGCCATTTGAAAAATACAGTTTGGGATTGGCATGGAAAAAACGGTATTTCATTGATTTGCGAAATTGCATTGAAAAACAGGATGATGAATTTGCATTTAAAAAAACACGTGGATTTGCCATATGAAAAATACAGAATTGATTGCTTTAGTTTAAACAGGATTTTATTGGCATTGTAAATTTAGGGGGGGGAATTTATTTTGTTGTGCATTGTAAAGAACACATTTGATGGGATTGTATTTAATAAAAAACCACAGTGATTTAGGCATTGAAATAACAGTGGGGATTTTGGGGGGATTGTATTGGTAAAAAAAAAAACATATTGTTTGCAGTTGTAAAAACAAGGAATATTGATTGCATTTGTAAAACAGGGGGGGAATTTGATTGCCATAAAGTAAAAAAAACAGATTATTTTTGGCATTGGTAAAAAAAACCAAATATGATTGCATTGGGGATAAAACCAAGGAAACATGTTAATTGGCAAATTTTGTAAAAACAAGGGATGAATTTCGGAATGATTTTTTGTGGTTGGTTTTACATACCAATTGTGTGTTTCTAGAAGTGGGAAAAAAGGGATATGCAGTCTTCTGTTGTGGTTTTTTTACCGGTTTCAACTTTCTCTCGACTAAAAGACGATTTTCTGTATAATATTTATATTTTTGCGACGTTCCTTTTTATTATTCATGTTACATAAATAATGGTGAATAATGGGTGTAATTGCCTCAACGCATGGCTATGCCTCACCAGGAAATGGCCAAAATTGTAAATGGTTTTTTTGTAACTTAAATTTTTTATAAGAGGGACTGGTGGAAACAGGTTTGTTTTGTGGGGGGGTGGGAGATTTTTTAACCATATGAATAAAAAACCAAAAGTATCAAGTGTCTGTGCAAAACACTTTTTTCCTGTGGGTGGGAATACATTAAACCTAAGGGAAACCACCCATGTTTTTTATGTTCTCTGTTCGTTTGGGGTCAGCAAATATAATTATTGGTGGGGGGGGACATGTTCCTATGTAGGGGGGAAAATTTTGAAAGGCGCATACTTGGAAACAAAATTTTGGTTTTTCCATATAATAGATTTTTTTGAACTTAAAGGTTTAACATTTTTTGGTGAGGCAGTTTGGGCCATAACCAAGTATGCAGAAGGATGTTTTTCAAAAGTGGGAAATTGTTATGCAATTCAAAAACCAAAAAAAACCGAAAATAAAAAATAGAAACATTGTTTAATATAGGGAATGTATAAAAAATGGCTAAAAAATGGACCTCTGTATTAATATAACGCCTCAACAAACATGGGGGGCCACCCAAAATTATGGGCCTCAAAAAATTTTTTTTTTTTAAAAAATTTTTTTGAAAAAAATTTTTTGCTTTTTTGGGTTTGAAAAAACCGGCCCCCATTTTATGACAGAAAAATGTTTAAAGGGGAATTTAGTAAATTTTAAAAAACAAAAAACAAAAATTGTTTTCAATTTAAAGGAAAAAAGAAAAAAAAATGTTAAAAAGGGGCAAAAAAACCCCGGCCTTCAACAAAATGGCCAAAAAAAATGCCTCAAAAAAATGGGGAAAAAAAAAACCCCCTTTTTTTTAAAAATAAAAACCTTTTCCCCCCAAAGTTTTAAAACGCAAAAATTTTCAAACAATAAAACCCCCCGTGGGTGTTTTTTTTACACCCCAATAATTAATAATTAGGAAATCGGGGAATGAAAAACCCCCCACCCCGGCCCCCTTTTTTTGGGGGAAATTTTTCCCTTTTTTTATTTCAGATTCAAAAAAAAATTTTCCCACCATATGGGGGGGAAAAACCCAAAGGCATTTTTAATCCCACCCAAAAAAGGGGCCTAAAAAACAAGACCCAAAATTTTTTTAGAAAAATAAAAAATTTTCCTCGTTTTTTCTTTTTTTGTTGCCATTTTTGTCAGGCATTTTTTTCTTTTTTGTGAAAAATTTTTTTTCACAGCCAGTTTTTTTCTTTTGGGTTTTAGGTTTTTTTACCCCCATTCCCCCTTTAATGGTTTTTTTTTAAGAATGGTGGGGTTATAAAAATTTTTAAAAAGTTCTCCTCAAAAAAATTATAAAAAATTAAAAAAATTTTGGCCATTCTGGGAGGGTTTTTTTTGGGGGGAAGTTTTTTCCGGGCCAATTTTTTTTTTTCAAAAAAAAAAAGGGTTTTTGAGATTAAATAAACCCCCCCCCCGGGGAGAAAAAAAAAAGGCCCCCCCCAAAAACCCCTTTTTTATGAGATAAAAACGGAAAAATTAATTTTGGGGTTTTTGTGACTTTGAGGCCCTTCCCCTTTTTTTTTTTTTTTTGGGGGCCTTTTTCGTGGGGCA
>NW_026971968.1:0-12604 GCF_026151205.1 Bolinopsis microptera | reverse complement strand
TTTTTGAACACAAATTTGACAGATTGGATGAAGTTTTTGCCCAGAAACCAATTAGTCAGTTAATTGATGATGGTATGAAACCAAATTGAGGTACTGGGAGTCAAAATCCCGAATAAAATTGCAAAATCATATTGTCCCAATCTCTGTCCCATTTTCAGTTTTTGAAGATGAAATTTCCAGGACCGAAATTTTACAGTTTTTACTGATTATTTCACCTGCAACCAATTAGTAAGTCAACTATAGATGGCATATGACACGATTGGGGTGCTGAAAGTTTGATTTCGGCCGGAAGAAGCGCACAGCAGAAAGCTTAACAAAACGAAAAGTTGTATTTTCAAAAGTCTGTCCCATTTTCAAATATGAAATTTTCTGAACACAAATTTGACAGATTGGATGAAGTTTTTGCCCAGAAACCAATTAGTCAGTTAATTTATGATGATATGTAACCAAATTGAGGTACTGGGAGTCAAAATCCCGAATAAAATTGCAAAATCATATTGTCCCAATCTCTGTCCCATTTTCAGTTTTTGAAGATGAAATTTCCAGGACCAAAATTTTACAGTTTTTACTGATTATTTCACCTGCAACCAATTAGTAAGTCAACTATAGATGGCATATGACACGATTGGGGTGCTGAAAGTTTGATTTCGGCCGGAAGAAGCGCACGGGGGGGTACCAATGGCATAGAATGGAGACAAATGGCATAAAATTCATCAAATGGCATAGAAATTTCATGGCATAAATGGAAATTTTGTTTGGCCAATTCTCCATTTATGCCAATTTATGCCATGAATTTAGGTCTTCATATTTGACCTTTAGGATGACTTTAAATTCGCAAATATTATTAGTACTTGAATAAAAGACATGTTTCATGCTTTATAACGCTTGGAATGATCTTTAAAGATTCATATGACAAATAAAGAAAATAGAAATGTATTATATCAAACATATACCAAACATTTGACTATTCAAGAAAAGCAAATTCGAAAGTAGGACCCTAGAGCGGAGTCAAATCGCCAGGGTAGGACTCTAGAGCGGAACCTTCTTACCGGACCCATACTATGAGGACCCTAGAGCGGAGTCAAATCGCCAAGGTAGGATTCTAGAGCGGAACTCCCTTACCGGACCCATACTATGAAGACTCTAGAGCGGTACCCACATGCAAATTTTAGAGCGGTTAGAAATTTGAGAGTAAAGTTAGTTTTGAAGATTGAGCTATGTTTTTTAATCAATGATTAATAATAGTCGTCACATAATGATGATAGAATTGATACAACTTATTATACATTAATACTGCGAATCAAATATCTTAAAATAGTTCACTCAGTTCCTCGACCATCACGTTCCTCAACATGTCAAGGTGGGAGAGTGAGACAATGTCATGATCGTCGTAGACTTTTACTAAATGTGCCAGTCGGCTATCCTTGGTACGCTGACGGGCTCGTTTTGCAGGAGGAGCATCCCCGTAACTCTCCTTGAGCATCATCTCATCTGTAGTGGACTGTTCTATGTAGACGGCTTGAAGAAAGGTCCAGATAGTTGGGTAAGAGTGTCCCAACATTGCTGCAAACTTTCTGTTAAAGGCCTCTGCGTAGTTGAAGTTGCAGGTAGTCCGGTCGACGAGGTTCCAGGATTGCGGAGGAAAGCGGGCAGGTTTGGTGCTACGAGCGGTGGAAACTCCCTGTACCCAATTCGTCATGAAGTAGTTAAGGAAGTCGTCGAGGCCAAGGTGGGAGGGTATAAGATCTAGGAGCTCCATGAAAGAAGGGAGAACATCGTCCACTGGGAGAAAGGCAAGCTGCATAGTGCATAAGTCTACGTATCCACACTCGAACAGGACCTGAAGTCCAGGAATTGGTAAGGGGGTCGTTAATTCCTTCGTCGTAGTCCTTCTTCAGTCCGTTCTCCCGTACCCATCTCAGCTGTTCGTCCCCGGATGAAGACGGCCTTCTCAGGAAGAGTTAAGTAATAACTGTTACTCAGCATATTGTAGATAGTTGTGAAGAGGAGTAGGAATCGAATGTGATATACTAAACTAAATTCTCTGTGACATTTATACTGCACTATCGAAATCACTAACAAGAACCGCTATGCGATGGGATCTGATCTGGAACATACCCTGTCACTAGACTGAGCATGAGATACCCTTAGTAGGTGCTAAAGTGTCACGCGATGAGATCCTCATTCCTAAATGATCTGCTTGAGTGCACGTACTTGGTCGGTATTTCGCTTAGCGAAATCACATCGACCAGTTCATAATTATACCTCTTTATCAAAGAATCTTTTTGCATTTTAGAGTAGCATCAGGATATTTCAGTCAAATGGAAGAAGTTTATACCGAACAATTGTCTAACGTATCTAAAAATTACAATATGATATGATGTATAATATAAATAATCTAGGACAATTTTCTGCTTCAACAACTCCATGAATTATTCTAATCTCACAATTATAATAATCAATCACGAGTTGTATCTAATCTGATTTCAATCTTCCGACCAAGTCCACTCTACAGTCCGATCTCAAATTTCTAACCGCTCCAAAATTTACATGTGGGTACCGCTCTAGAGTCCTCATAGTATGGTTTCGGTAAGGGAGTTCCGCTCTAGAGTCCTATCCTGGCGATTTGACTCCACTCTAGGGTCCTTATAGTATGGTTCCGGTAAGGGGGTTCCGCTCTAGATTCCTACCCTGGCGATTTGACTCCGCTCTAGGGTCCTACTTTTGACCAAGTACGCCATACAGTCCCCCGCTCTACAGTCCTACAGCCCAAATTGTGAGATGTTCAAAATCCTACAATGATTATACTAGATTAACGTTATTATAGAAAAATAATTAAGGAGTGCTATGTTGCCATGCAGCAGTGAATATGAAGATATTTAAGCAATATATTATGTCATCATAATTTTGTATAATAGGAAGCAAGTATTTCAGGTCATTTGGTGAACTGTTATGTAATACTAATATACAGGTTCATCGAGATATCAATGAATATTACTTTTAAGAGGCTACCCATTCGAAACACAGATCATTATCAATCTTGTGAAAATGTTTAAATTTCAAAACATTCTACATGAACACGGTCCCGACACGATACATCTGTACACATCATTAACAAATAATATTTTAATCGAGTTGGTAATGTTACAGTTTTCCACTGTTAATTTGGATATCCGATTGACTGGGAGCATTCAGTCGACTGTCCTCTCTGTTATACGGTGTGTAGCGTGTACTATGCCATACTGCCCGGTCACTTGTCCACAATCAACCAAATCATCATATCATATTGATATACATTGAACGTAATTATAATCAATAATGCCCATTGCTAGGGATATTTTGAGGAATTTAATGGGTGAAAATAGATGTTGTTGTACAATAAATAGAGATAAAGGTGGACAGTACTAGTGGGGTGCAGACAATTCGTTAAATTAAATTCTCAGTTCAAAGTTTTAAAATTTCATATTTCGAATGGCATAGAATGGAGACAAATGGCATAAAATTCATCAAATGGCATAGAAATTTCATGGCATAAATGGAAATTTTGTTTGGCCAATTCTCCATTATGCCATTTATGCCATTGGTACCCCCCCAAGCGCACAGCAGAAAGCTTAACAAAACGAAAAGTTGTATTTTCAAAAGTCTGTCCCATTTTCAAATATGAAATTTTCTGAACACAAATTTGACAGATTGGATGAAGTTTTTGCCCAGAAACCAATTAGTCAGTTAATTGATGATGGTATGAAACCAAATTGAGGTACTGGGAGTCAAAATCCCGAATAAAATTGCAAAATCATATTGTCCCAATCTCTGTCCCATTTTCAGTTTTTGAAGATGAAATTTCCAGGACCGAAATTTTACAGTTTTTACTGATTATTTCACCTGCAACCAATTAGTAAGTCAACTATAGATGGCATATGACACGATTGGGGTGCTGAAAGTTTGAATTCGGCCGGAAGAAGCGCACAGCAGAAAGCTTAACAAAACGAAAAGTTGTATTTTCAAAAGTCTGTCCCATTTTCAAATATGAAATTTTCTGAACACAAATTTGACAGATTGGATGAAGTTTTTGCCCAAAAACCAATTAGTCAGAGAAGGTTCTCCAATGTATTCTGCACCTTTCTAAGTTCTTCGTTAGCGAGATTTCCCAGTTGGGGAACTATAAGGTCTTTCAGTTTATCAAGTTCCATTGTAGAAGGAGAACATCTCCAGGGGTCGACAGTCAGATGAAATTTCCAGGACCGAAATTTTACAGTTTTTACTGATTATTTCACCTGCAACCAATTAGTAAGTCAACTATAGATGGCATATGACACGATTGGGGTGCTGAAAGTTTGATTTCGGCCGGAAGAAGCGCACAGCAGAAAGCTTAACAAAACGAAAAGTTGTATTTTCAAAAGTCTGTCCCATTTTCAAATATGAAATTTTCTGAACACAAATTTGACAGATTGGCCGAACTTTTTGCCCTGAAACCAATTAGTCAGTTAATTGATGATGATATGAAACCAAATTGAGGTACTGGGAGTCAAAATCCCGAATAAAATTGCAAAATCATATTGTCCTAATCTCTCTCATTTTCAGTTTTTGAAGATGAAATTTCCAGGACCGAAATTTATAGTTTTTACTAATTATTTTACCCGCAAGAATAGTAGTGTGAATGATCAGATTCTCATCTCACCAATTATTTACAAGAAGACAGCTGCATAAACAGGTTTACTGAGCTAGTAAATTTGTATTATATTTTGGATGTTGGAGCAATAAAACGATAATTTTGGATAAAAATTAAAACAATACAGAATTTACTTCAGCTTCTTCTTTACTCTCAAGTCTGAGTTATGTCCGCATTTCCTCTTCCTGCAGTTCGTGGCCCTCGGGTGGAGACGAGCGTAGCACTTTCCTGAAGTATCCAGTATTATTACAGATACGTTTGTTAGTATTTTATCAGCTTTTTTTAAAGAGAAGGTGTTAGTGGGACTAGGGTGGGACTACTAAAAATCTGACAAAAACCAAATTAACTTACGGCAAATCATCTTTTCGCAGTTGTACTTGCTAGCCAAGGCACGCATTGAGGGTTCGATGATTCCTGAAAAGATAGCAAAAGTTATGATCCATCTTAGTTAAATAACAATTTTAAACCTCGACATAAAAGTTTATTTATAAAATAATGAAATTTGTTAGTTATTAAAACAATGAAATTCACTCTTCGGTCCAAAAGGTGAACACGTGACCAGTCTAAGGGGGTGTTTCAACCAGAAAAGATAGAAACTAATCTTACTGACCTCCTCTAAGTCTGAGTACCAGATGCAGGGTGCTCTCCTTCTGGATGTTGTAGTCACTCAGAGTTCTACCGTCCTCAAGCTGTTTGCCAGCGAAGATAAGACGCTGTTGATCTGGAGGGATTCCTGGGAGGTGGTATATTGTCAAACAACGAACTTGTAGGTCACTTCCCATGAAAGAAGAAAGTGATATGATGATTTAATTATTTGAAGACGATAAGAATGTGCTGATAAATTTGAAATTTCATTGCATCATAGATCAACAAATATTAGCTGGATTTTAAGAATAAATAAAAGCTTACCCTCTTTGTCTTGGATCTTGGCCTTGACATTCTCGATAGAGTCGGAAGGTTCGACCTCTAGAGTGATCGTTTTACCCGTGAGGGTCTTCACGAATATCTGCATGGCTAGGATGAGATTGGGTTAAGTAACGGAGTAATCGGTGATTAGGGGGCTGTTCGATAATTTGTTGTTTGATATTGAATACAAAGTAAAAGAGTCCAGACAAATTTCAATACCAGAAATCAGAATACAGTAAAATCCACTGCATCTAAATTGTACATGATTACTCATTTAAGGAAAGCACAACGAATGAAACGCAAATATTTGTATACGATAAAATTGGCATACGATGAAATAAATTATGCTTTGTATCCTCTGCTCTTCCTCTTGCCTCTTGCCATCTCGTGGTTCCTGCTCCTAAGCCTCACAAATGGTTTGGCATGAGTTTTGGGCAGACCTGGTGCTCCGAAATGCCTGTTAGCTTCACGTCTGGTTCTGCGACCCTGCATGATGATGGTGTTCTGACCGAGAGGTGCCTCCACGGCCAGCTGCTCGAAAGTTATTATAGATCCTCCATTCTTCACAATCCTAGAGACGGTTTATGTTAAAATTACATTGATTACATTGTGTCATTTTATAATAGATAAATCAGCGATCTGTGCTGTTAGTAGTAACAATCACAAAGACAGAATCTCAGAGGAATGAAACACCATTATATGGTCTGAAAGTTACCAAACGTACCTTGAGCGAGCTCCCTCTGAGAGGCGGAGAGCACAGACCTTCAGACCTTGAGGAATGTCAAATACCCTCTTATCGTCAGTGATGGTACCGACCACAACTACAGTCTTTCCTAGAGGTTTAACAAAACGTTAGATTATTATTCCTTTTTAACGGACGTTATTCAACGCACGGAGCTATCGCGTCAAGAAAGCACAATATACAACTAATCTTATTTAAATAGACATATCGAACATCTATGAGTGTAAGGAAATACCTTCTCTTCCTCGACACTTCATCTGTCGGGTGATTCTAGCGAGAGAGATGGCAGGTCTGTTTTGTCGAGACATAAAAAGTCTTCTCAAGATAACCTGAACGAGGGTTTGATGAATTAGCGAATAATGAAAAAGGAATTATTTTATTAGAGGATCCCGCTTCCAAACAAATAACCTCTATGAATAATAACTAATAACCCCCCCCCCCCCTCCCCCCCTCTTCACTAAGATGGCTTGTAAACATACCTGGTTGAACTTGGCGGCAGTTCTCCTGGAGAGGAAGCGGTATAACTTAACCAGAAGACGGAGATACACGTTCTGGGAGACTGGCTCCTTCCGGTGTACCTTCCGGTCCTTTTTATGGTTTATATCGATACCCATATTGAGCTATTGGGAGGAAGATAGTGAGAATAATTAAAAGATAATTTCGAATTAACAAATTTGATGTGTAAACAGTAGATAATTGTGGAGCAGAACTGATCAAGATCACATCATACAGACTTGATATAGATAGTGGTAGCTGGTCCATACTTGTTTAGACACGTGGCACCGATTGACAAATTTGATTGGTAGTTGGTGAAGATATACATTGATATTTCTTACCGACCTCAATTAAAACACAAGAATAAGATCAGTTAAAATAATAAATTAAATATATTTAATGATGTAAGAAAATTGAAATGCTATCCAGGCGACTAAAGAATCATGAAAGCCACCAAATAATAACAAAGCTTGAAAAAAAGTAAAATTCAACGTTCGTTTCATCTGTTACATACAGTCAGTTTCGGTTGTAAAATTTAGGCAGCCGAAAATGTTCGGCGCGATCCATTCCTGACTCTGTTTACAGTACAACCCGATAAAAAGGATTAAACATCCCTGGTGGAGCGCTTTTCAGTATTTAGGGGCAGGCTGCTGGGTGAGAAGTATTCCGAACCTCTGCTTGGTCAGGATCCTGTGTTTAGAGTATTTGTCATCAGGGCTGAATCTGGCTGGGTGAGCGGACAAGGTCGGTTTTCCGGAGGGAGCTAACTTCTTCAGAGTGTACACCCTCTTACCCTCTTCGTTTAGATAATACTGCAGATACATGCTAAAATGGGGGAAGGAATGATATAACAAACAGTATTTAATCCTTATTATATTATTGCATTTAAGCATTTAATTCAATGAATCTTCACTACAGAAAGCAGATAACTCTTAAATCATAATAATGCAACCAATGAATTTTAAAAAAATGTTTAACAGAAATCACAATCTTTCCCCCTGAACTTTTCTCAAAATGAAGAACAAACAATTGCCAGATAACAATATTGAGGTTATTTTTAATCAAATGTGACACAAGATTATGATACAATATGACATGCAGTAAACAGGGTTTAGGAAATAGGAAGGAAAAGTAGTTTATAATTATATCAACTAATTACATATAAAAAGTGTGTACATATTACATAATAGTCATCATTCATTCGAGCCATAGTTTTATAATATCAAAATCTGATTTTGCTGCTATCATTTACGTTTGTTTGCTCTCAGTTCATTGCAGTCCATTGTCATCGCGATTTACACCGTATATTTTAAAATATCAAAATCAAAATGATGTTTAGGGGTCGTGTAAATTATGTATTGCGTAATTAATTTTTGGTCAATTTTTAAACCCCCCTCGGCCTTTCCCCCCTCCGTAATCAGTTTTACACATTTCTATTATGTTAAAATTACATAAGCGTAATTATTTAGAAACCTCCTCCCTCCCCTCAAGTGATTTAGTAACATGTGAATTGTGAACAATCTCTAATCTGGCCATAGTTAGCTCACCATTTCACAGTTCAGTGATCATAGGGATCATACACGATGGAGGTTGTGGAGGTTCTATTTGCAGAGATATCTTATGGTTGATAGCAGCCATTTGGAAACTGTTCTTCATTCTGCAGTTCTTAGTTATACAAACATCTCAGCTCCTGGGATATATTGCTGTTAGGTCATTGGTCATTTATATAATGTATACTGGTTAAAACGAATCAAGTTCATTTTGAGTGTCAATGTTCATTGTTCAATCATGGCTCATGGTTAGATCATCGTTAAATATCTTATGAGGCACACAATCATACGAATTTTCTTGAATATTTAAATGTATGCATCACGAAAATGTATGCATCACGAAAATGTTGGCATCAGGTTACACGACTACCGTTATATTATAAAACATTACAGGGCATTTTCTATGTGTACTGTTCTGTTTTTGATCTCAATACAAATACCGTATCAGCTTCTTCAGCAACTTTTATTTTTAATCACAGTTTGTAACGGTGGTTTACGGAACCTGATATACACTGCGCAATAAAAAACCCGATAAATTTAAATCTTCAATGTGATTTGTTTGGTAATTTGTAATTTAGCAATATTATTATATCGTAACAAAATCATTTAATACCATTTAATACATTGGTGTTCGAATATACATCTTGATTGAATTTAAATCGTTTACGAAATATACAAGACATGTGATTATCGTACCGTTCTACTCGACTTTTGACTTCCGACTATTCCAACATCACGCGCTTTAGGAATCACGCGTTTAAGGGCCTCCTCGAATTACACACCACCTGTGTATGCAAATATGACACAAGCGTTAGCCATCACTGCTGTATTGTCCGTTTCTTTTCATAACTTAGATAATAGTTACTTTTGCTCGTTCAATGTTTATAAAAGATTTGATGTACATTGTAAAACATAGCTTGTCAGTTTAAATAATCCTTAATTGAGTAATTGATAGGTTTACAAGTAGATACGCTACAAGATGAATTTTGCAACGATCTGCATCTAATCATCGTTAATTAACTATTATACTACAGAGAAATAATGCACGAGTTGGATAACCAAGTTATTCCGTATGCGAGACTGAAAGATATTGTAAACTATCTAGAAAGAGAATTGGGCAGAACATCGATCCTAGTTCAACGATTAAAATCCCTCTAAGAAGTGAAAAAGAAGGGCAGTCCACCTCAAACGCCAAAGTCTACAACGACCAATATGTTAACGTTAGGTCAGCAGAAGTGCCTGTGTTCAGCACGAGAAAAGACCTGGAAATAATCCCGCCACTACCTGAATTAGGCAGCACTGAGCCCCTTGAAAACATCATAGCTGACCTGAATATTTACGACAGGACCCCTAAACTTCGTCTACCTAACGGAGTAAGACTATCTTTCAACGATATTTTGACCTTGGCTGGCAACTTCTATGGAATAGAAGATTCTATCTGTGACCCTGCAGGTAATCCTGCTGATAAGTTTATCAGAGCTTTCAATGATTTAGCTCTACAGGACCCAGATGTGCTTCAGCCCCAGGTCGACCAACTGATGGCGTTAATGAGAATTGAGAGGAATTCAGTGGAGTCGGTACTAGGAAATGAAATTGGGGACCCATCCATTCCAACGGTTCTGGATGATGATTTGACATATAACGAGCCCTCTGATATGTACAAGAGACACGGTTTATGGTTCACGAAACAGTACGATGCGATTCTCGGAGGGAAATGGGGGAAAAAAGATGGAAAGGTTCTTAAAATGGGGCGGCATAACTTTGACCACTATCAACCCTATAGTCTGGAAGTATGGAGAATTGGCCACGAATTAGCACTTGCTAGGGCAAAAGAAGCAGGAATTGTCTACAGAACACCTGGAAGTGGCAAAATTGAATTAGGATTCGCAATGTTGGAGGAAGCGTACTCAATGTCAGCATATTCTTGTAACTATCTCGAGCAAAGCTTTACTGCTGGCCACATAAGGTATTTGTAGAATGTAGATATCTGATCCTAAATTTACTTTTTATAAAAACTGATCCATTCGATGATTTCTAGAAGTGAGTTTTCTTTCTTATAAACTTTACCTTCCGCCAGAGTTCCAGTTAAAAAACTAAGATCAGACGTTGGTGGTTTTAACGGTTACAAACTGGGATATTACAATTTCGCTGAGGACGACAAATTTGGCTTGAACGTCATGAACAAGCTGAACGATCGCTGGACGTGCTGGGGCCAGAAACGATTCTACGACACATTCAACAGTGGACACCGAGAGAAAGTAGTTAAAGTTCTGCAGGACGTCGTGGCTCAAATATTCACAGCGTTTGGAGACCAAGCTTACGAAGGTGACTACGGGGCAATTCTGAACCAAGTTCCAGAACCAGATACCAGGATGGCGAACAATTACCCACTTTTCAGGGTAGCTGACGATGGAAGACTTCTCAGACGGTGTAATTTCGACGATCTCTCGTGTGCCTCTACATATGACAACTGGTGGGGAGGGACCACTGTTGGTATGGTCAAAAAATACAATCCCAGAAACTCCGTGATTCGTCCACCACGTGTGACAGCGGAGGATACCGGGGATACTGTCCAACAATAGTCACAATCACAGAGCACACTTAATCCCTAATTCCCGCTCAATAAACTGTTGATAATTCTGAGGATGATTTTAGAGAAGATACCTATTGGTTTCCGAACTGCAGTCGATTCAGCCTTATTATGATCACAATATGATTTTAATTGACACCCTGGATAGATTGTAGACATTTTTTACTTTTTGACACTATGTAATCTTGTTGATGAAAATTTTCGAGAAATTCTTTTGATGTATAGTAGCACTTAATGTGAATAATTTGCAACATTTATGGTTCAATATAACAATGATTTATTCAAAGAAAAAAGTACGGATATGAAATTATTGAGCACAATTTCGAGTAACATAATGCACTAGCCACTAACCTGTATATTTTAAAATAGTTATCCATCATGAGTGGTAACAACTTCTAGCTTGTATCTAGAACCTTCATCTTCCCGACAGATGACATCTGAAATTGTTTCACATTGCAAGAACAGAAAAGTTTTACAACAAGGAATAAGTTAACTAAACTTTATATAAAATTTAACAAAACTGCTGGAATATCGCATTTGAATTAGTTAATTCCGCACAAAATTAATCAATCATTCGAAATACAAACCTCAAGAATGCTAATCGCTTGGTCTGGTCATGGCCCCATTAAGTAAAGACTGTAAGGACCAGTAGCTAGCTAGGCTTCACCTCCTGTTAAAGATGATATGAATAGTGTGTTCAGTATTTAGGGGCAGGCTGCTGGGTGAGAAGTATTCCGAACCTCTGCTTGGTCAGGATCCTGTGTTTAGAGTATTTGTCATCAGGGCTGAATCTGGCTGGGTGAGCGGACAAGGTCGGTTTTCCGGAGGGAGCTAACTTCTTCAGAGTGTACACCCTCTTACCCTCTTCGTTTAGATAATACTGCAGATACATGCTAAAATGGTGAAAAGATCAGTTCGAAATAATTTTGAATAGTTCAATCGACTCAAAAATATATTTAGGGATTTCATTTCTTGACACATAGTTGTATGAATTTCCACTGTGACGGGATTCACGAAATAAAAGTCTAAGCTTGTAAAACGTACAATATGCAAAAAATAAACGACCAATTTGCCTTAAACATTCAATTACCATTCAAATAGATACGGGCTTCAATTATCTAAAATCATTATCATCATCACCGGAAATTCGACCCATTTTGCCGGACGGGTTCCTTATGCTTAACCGTATCATCTTTTCCATTTCACATAAAACAGGTACATATCTCATGATAGCACAATTCAGTGTTCGCTAATGTAGCTATCTCACGACTTAGGTTGCAGACGAGAGTGAAGAGAGTTGACTAAACCAGACATTTTCCCGAGGATTCCGGACATTTCTTCTAGTGACCACTCCAAACTGCTCGTGATCCTACTGTCCACACTGTCATCCTGCGGAGAGATTGCGTATCAGAGCAACTAGGAGCACTATTTGCCAGTAGTAGAGTGGATATAGTTCACGAGGGATGGGAAGTACAATTTTGGAAATATTTGTATAAATACCTTGTCGATGGTGAGATTGTCGAGTTTGTGTTTCATTGCAATAGAGTGACAGTCATCGCAGAGCAGTTTTATGTCAGCTAGAGTACTCTTCAAAGAGCTCATTACTCCTTCCACTATGCCGCGTTTTGCGCGAAAATTGCCCAACTGTTTAA
>NW_026971967.1:0-12735 GCF_026151205.1 Bolinopsis microptera | reverse complement strand
TTTTTTTTGTTCTATTAATAAGTCAAGCAATAAAAAGTATTGCAGGATAGATCAAAATTGATTCGTGAATAAATTTGTTTTACTAATTTATGTCTTGTTTGTTGGGGGGAAAACAACAATTTAACACACTTTTCCATGTAGCATTTATAAAGTTTAGTAAATTTCATGAATGACTTCTTGGAGGGAGTTTATCTGGTACTTTGCTCATGTGAGTTATGGTCAGAGGGAAAAAGGTCAGGGACATGTTGAAAAGAGTTAATCCGTAGTAAAGGGCAATCGAGAGGTGGGCAACAATTGCAGGGGGAGCACCAAGAAACCGAAGGTATGTTTTTAAAGGCAGTGTTTTACATAGTTGATTTCTGTTGTGAAAGCCCCTCAAATGTGAAATTATGATGAAACATGAAAGCCCATAAAAGCCAAGTGCCCTCTTACAAATAATACTTTTTCGCTTTATTCCCTGTTCACAGATTTTCTTTTCCGCTTAGCTGTTAAGATTACTTCCAAAACACAGAGAGTTTTAATCCTCAAATTGCCTTCAACAAATTGAGAATTGTGAGTGCCATGATGTTTTTTCTTATTACAGGTAAATCATTTAAACCAATAACTTTCTTTCTAAAAGCAGTATATTTCCCTCTAACCGAAGTGTATAGCTTATCACCTCATAGCATGAAATATGGTCAAACGATCAGGCACTTACAACTAAAGACATTTTCTTACTTTATCAAAAGGGATGCAGGAGAAGGGAAAAATGTACCAAGCCAGTAGTAAAAAACAGTACGGAGGGGACCCAGCAATGCTGGATCAAACCTGAATGAAAAGAGAAAACTTTAGCACGTCAACCAAAGTAAGGGAAAACAAGAAGATGGGAAACACAGTTGAAAAAAAGAAAAAAAAGTTCAGTTGCTGAGAAAAAGAAGGCCAATAATTATGTAAGAACGGGGGACAGAAAAAGACCAAAGAAAGTGACAGATTTTGCTAGGCATTGCGTACGCTTTTTTCTTGGACGGGTATTTTGGTTGAAAATGCTGGCTTGCTATACGTGTTTGTGCATGAATTTTTACTTTTCTTTTTAAAAGTTTACCATGATATTACTTTTAAAGATATTATCATGAGTGAACTTAAAAAATTAGTTTCATTGAGGTTTAGCTTTGCTCTTTATTACCATAAATGCATTGAATTGTTTATAGCCTGATCTTGTATATTATTATTCCGTTATTATATCCATTTTTTACATTGCTAAGTTAATTTTCATTTAATTCTGTTCCTTTGCAATTGTTTTGTATTCCAAGAAAGTGCTAGGTACAATTTGGATATTCATATATCAGGGCTGTTATCAAATCATTCGCCTTGAGAATTTGATCTTGATATGACATTGTAATGAAAATGTTCAAAGATACACAAGTTGGAATTATATTATTTATAGGGACGTTGATGTTTATAAAAGTGTGAAAATTTCTGTGTGCATGTTATTTTTTCCTATCAATTTTATTAATTACTAACAAATACTTGTGATGGTAGACTCTTTTTTATCTGCGTCATAAAAAAACAGCATGGGCCGGATGGGTTTTGCCTAATTTTAAACCAAGTTTTTCCTTAGAGAAACTCTAAAAAAACCATTTCCAATCATGTCCCATTTAAAAAAAGTTGAATTGCTTCTATCAAAATAAAAATATTTCTTCATTATTAAATATAAATTTTCATACAGCGATTTGTTTTTTTGATGTATTATTTTTCCAACATCTGACGCAATTGTGATCGTCAGGTAAAAAAGCTAGAAACAGGTGTTGGGTGTGAGCGCTACAAAGTAATAAACTCCTTGTCATATGATCCCAATACGGAGAATATTCTTGTACAACTGCAGGGTTGAGTGTCATCTTTTCACATCTTCAGTGATTTGTTAAAATATTTGTTGGTAATTCACATGCTGATCTACCCAATATTGGCAAAGAATTTGAAAACTGCAAGCTCAAAAAAATGTCTTTTCCCAAGAAGGGAAATGGTGATAAAATATTTTTCTTGCTCCCGATATGTAATACTGAAACAGGTGTGTATGTGTACTGTACAATATATAAAGAAGGGCAAGCAGACCCACATAAAGAAAACGTATCCAAGAAACCTCTGGACTTGTGAAAGCTTTCTCTAGAGATGGAGGCCTATGTTGTTACCGGGAGGAGGTAATCTGATTTCAGAAAAAACTTTCCTTAGTCGCAAATTCTTCAATTTTAACTTTAAAGTCTTCTACTATATTATTAAGATTTATGTCGTGCATATCAAAGAAGTGTGTTTCCAACAATCTTAAGTTTCTCAAACGTAGTGGCAAATAAATGTGAAATAAATTGTATTGCAAATAACCAACCCTCTCCAGAGCGGTCACCAGCCGTGTGTAAGAGTTGTGGGACGGCAAAACTCACAAGTACAAATCAAGGAGCTCAGAGGGTCATCGGTTCGGGAATATCATCCGTTATAAAACTTCTCTCCTAACGGAAAAAAGTGGTCGTATCTGTCGGCTTTTACTTCACGGGACTCTAATGTCTCTGTTTGGGAATTGGGAAGGTTTCTAATTTTTTCGGAATAATCTTTATATTATTGAGCCTTCTTTTTTTCATTGAAGCGTGGGATATTAATTTCCAGGATTCCCAAAAAATTAGTCCATATTATTGGATCTCAAAAACAAGCTCGCTGTTCCTTAAAACCCAATAGTGAAAAAAACTATAAAAAAAACCCAGACTGGAAAAAAAAAGTGGCAGGAAAAAACAAAGTATCAAGTCGAAGTATTTGGGATGAGGCTTTAACGGAAGGGTAGGTACCTACTTCGTAACAGTGGGGGATACGGGTTTCGTAAAGTTCTGGTACTTCAACTCAAACGACGGGACAAGGCCCTCATTCAAGCTGAGTTCCGTGTGAGAATAGAGCTGCTATTTACTTGACAAACCAACCCACCGCAACACCACCTTTTAAATACTGTTATCTGTGGTAAAGGTACGGAACTATTTTTAGGGTTTACGGTTTATAAAATATAAAAATTGTATTTTCCCTTTTTTTTTTGGGGATTTGGGGGTTTTTCCCTAATTTTTGGTTTTTTTTTTCCCCGGGAATTCGTTTCGGGGATTTTAAATTTTTGTTTCCTTTTCCTTTTTTTTATGGCCCCGGGAAAGGGAGGGTTTTAAAAAACTCTGAGTTTAAATTTTTTGGGCTGAAATTAAAAAATTTTTCCCTGTTTTTCGGGGGGAAAAAATTTCTTTTCCTTTCTAACGTTTTTTTGTTGTCAAACCCGGGGGAAAAACTTTTTTTACGGGTTTTTGGAGGGGGAGGGGTAGGGGGGGGAGGGGGAAAAAGGTTTGGGGGGGGAATTTTTAAAAGGGTTGGGGGATTTTTTGGGGGGGGAAAATTTAAACGGTTTTTTAAAACCGGGGGTTAAAGGGAATTTATTCATTTTTTTCTGGGCCCCAAATTTTTTTGGGGAAAATTTTTAAAATTTATTTGAAGGGGCCAAAAAAACCAGGGTTCGGGGGAATTTTTAAAAAGGGCCCCTTTTTTAAACCTTTTAAAAGGGGGAAAATTAAAACACCCCGGGTTTAAAAAAAATTTTGGGTTTTAGGGGATTTTTTTAAAAATTAAAAAAAAAGCTGTTTAAAAAAATTTTTCGGGGAAATTTTCCTTTGGAAGGTTTTTTTCCCTCCCCCCCCAAAAAAAATTTTTTAAAAAAAAATTTTTAAAACCCCCTTTAAAATTTTTTAAAAAAACTTTATATCTTTTTTCAGCGGCCCCAAATTTTTAAAATTCCTGGGGGAAATCAAATTTAAAAGCGGGGGAAAAAGGGGCCCCCAAAAAAAAAAAATTAGGGGTTTTTTTAAATGAAAACCCCTTTAAAACATGGGGTCGTTCAATTCCAAAAAATTTAAAACCCCCCCCAAACCTTTAAAACCCAATTACCCTTTTTAAATTTTTATGATTCGAAAGGGAAAAAATTTTTATTTACTCAACTCAACGGTTTTTTTTTTTTGGTTTTCCCTTGCAAAAAAAAAACTGGGGCTTTTTGGGTTCCCCCGGGGTGTTTTTTAAAAAAAATTTTTTCCCCGTGGGGCCCCCCCCCCCCCCCCCCCCCCCCCCCAAAAAAACAAATTTTTAAAGGTATTTTTTGGGTTTAAAATTGGTTTGGGTTGTTTTTTTAAAAGTTTAAAAGGCCCCCCTTTCTGCTTTTGCCCCCTTTTAAGAAATTTTTTTTGTTTTGGCCTCAAACTTTTTTTTAAAAAAAAAAACCGGGGAAAAAAGCGGGGAACGGGGACGGGGTATCTTTTTATAGGTTAAACCCCTAAAGGAAAAAAAAGGCCCCCCCTTGGGGGTTTTAACCCCAAGGGTTTTAAAAAACCGGGGAGGGCCCCCCAATTTTTCATTTAACCCCCCCTTTTAAAAAAAAAGCGGGGAAAAAAAAAAAAAAAACCCCCATTTTTTTTTTACTTTTTTTTTACCCTTTTTTTTAAAAGGGGGAAAACCCATTCCAGGGTTGGTTTCCCAAAGGAAAAAACCTTTAAATAAACCCCCTTCCCTTTTGGGTTTTTCCCCCAAAGGAAAAAACCGGGGGGGGGGGGGTTTTGGGCCCCCCTGTACGTGGGGACAAAAGGGGCCCAAAACCGGGGCTAGGGTGGGGGTAGGGGACGGGGGGGTTTTGAGGGTTTTTTAAAAAAAACCCTTTTCCCCCCCCCCCCCCCCTTCCCCTTTAAACCCAAACTTTTTTTTAAAAACCCTTCCCAAAAATTTTTTCCCCAACCCCCCCGGGGGGCCGGGGGGGAAACCTTTCCCTTTTTTTCTTTCCCCTAAACCCCGGGTTTAAAGGAAAAGTTTGGGGTTAATTTTAAAGGGGGGGGAAATTTACAAATTTTTCCCCCCCTAGGGGTTTTTTTTTAACTTTTGTTTTTTCCCCAATGTTTTATGTATAAAATTTTTAATTTTTAAAGGGAAAAATTTAAAAATTCCGTAACTTTTTTTTTTTTTTCCCGGGGGGTTTAGTTTTTGTTAAAAAATTTATTTTTTTTTTCTTTTAAAAAAAGGGGGGGAAAGGGACCGAAATTTTGGGGGGGGGTTTTTTTTTTAAAAAACTTTTGGTAACCCCCCCAAAACGGGTTCATTTTTTTTAAAAAAAAATTTCCGGGGGGGAAAAAAAAAAAAAAACCCCCGCTTTTTCCAAAAAAAATTTTTTAAAAATTCGAGGGGGTGGGGGTTTTAAAAAAACTCCCCCCCCCAATAAAATTTTGGCTTAATGGTAGGGAAAACCAAAACCTTTGGGATTAAAAAAAACCCCCAGAAAAGCAGAAAAATTGGGGATCAAATTGGGGCCAAGGGGGGCGGGGTTTTTTCTAAAAATTTTATTTTAAAAAATTTTTAAATTAATTTCAAAATTTCCATTTTTTAAAATTTTTAAATGATTTTTTTCCCCATTTTTTTAATTTTTTTAATTTTTTATTTTTTTAAAAGGGTTTTTTTTTAATTTTTTTTTTTAGGGTTTTTTATATTTAAAAATTTAAAAATTTTTTTTAAAAATTTCCCAAACTTTTTCCCCAAATTTTTTCCCTCTTTAACTTTTTGAAAATTTTTAAAAAAATTTCCCCAAAAAATTTTGGTTTTAAAAAAAAAAAATTTTTTTATTTTTTTTTTTCCCCTTTTTTTTTTAAAAAAATTTTCCTTTTCCGTTTTTTCTTGTTTCAAAAAAAAAAAATTTTTTGTTTCATTTTGGGGGCCCTTTCCAAAAAAAAAATTTCCCCGCCCCAAAAAAATCAAAAAAGTTTAAAAAACTCAAAAAATTTAGGGAAATTAAATCTAAAAAATTTAAAAAAAATTTTCCACGGGGGTTTTTCTGTATTTATACAAAATTTGATAAAAAAATTTTAGGGAAAATAGGGATATGAAAAAAAAAAATTTTAACTATGTTTTTAAATTTTGGGTTTTTTCTTTTTTGAATTGGGCATGGTGTTTTTTTCTTTCCCCAAATTATTTCCCCTTTGGAAAAAAAGGTTTAAGGGGATCATTTTGAAAGGGATTAAAAAAAACGGGAGGTTTTAAATTAAATTTTTTAATTTTATGATATATTTTTGGGGTTCCCGAAAAGGGGCCCCCGGGTTTTAACCCACTGATAGAAAAGGGGGGGCCCTTTGTGGAAAAGGGCAGCCCCCAAAAACCCCCCCCAAAAAACCCCTTTTATAAAATTTTGGGCCTTTTTCTTTGGATTTTGGAAGGTTTTGGGGGTTTTTGGGGTTTTAAGGGCCTTTTTAAAAATTTTTAGGGTTTTTTAGGGTTTTTGGGGTTTTTATTGGTTGGGGGAAAAGGGGCAGAAAGGGGGGTTTGGGTTTCCCCTTTTGGGGGGGGTTGGGTTTTCCAAAAAAAAACCAACTTTGTATTTTTTCAGTTTTTTTTGGGTTTAAATTAAAGGTTTTTTCCCCTTTAAAATTTCTGATTTCCCTGCCCTTGAAAGGGGGGGTTTGGGGTTGGGCGGGGTTTTTAAACTCCCCCCAAAAGGTTTGGGGGAAAATTTTAAAAGGAAAAATTTAACCCCTTTATATTAAAAAAATTTTTTGATTTTTTTGGGAAAATTTTTGGGAAAAGTTTAAAGATAAAATGAAAAAAAAAATTTTAAAAAATATGTAGAGAAAAAATTAAAAAAGAAAAGGGGTTGGGGTTTTTGCTTTTTTATTTAGAATTTTACAGTTTGTTTTTTAAATTTTTAAACCCAATTGGGGATTTTTTTGGGTTTAAAAATTTTGGGGCTTTTTAATTAAAAAAGGAAAAATTTTTGGGAAAAAGGTGTTTTTCTTTTAAAAAAAAAAAATAAAAAAAAAAAATTCTTTGTTTTTAAAAACCAAGGGGAAAAAGGGGAAAATTTTAAAAAAAAAATTTTTAAAAAATGGGAAAATGAAAATTTAATTTTTTTCGCCCTCTTGTTTAAAAAACCCCATTTTTTCCGGGTGATGGGTTTTTTTTCCCCCGGGAGAAAAGGGGAGGCTTTTTTAACTTTTCGGGGGATACGCAAATTTTTTTTAAAAAAAGGGGGGGGGGGAAAGAAAAACAGTTCATAATTTTTTTTCCAAACGGGGCGGCCTTTTTTCGGGGGCGCTATTGGGGGGTTAAAAAAAAAACGGAATGTTTTTTATTAAAAACTTTTTTTTTAAAAGGGGAAAATGTTTTAAAATTTTTTTTAAAATTTTCAAAAAAATTTTTTTGGGGGGCCGGGTCTTTTTTAAAAAAATTTTTCCAAAAATTTGGGCCCAGGTTTTTTTTTTTCGATTTTTTAAAAATTTGGGGGGGGGGCCAAAAATTTTTTTTAAAAGGGGTAAGCCAGGGTTTAAGACCCAAAAATTTAACCCGGCCTTTAAATAATTTTTAAAAATTTTTATAGGTGATAGTAATTTTAATTTTTTAAAAAGTAAAAATTTTTAACATTTGTTAAAAAAAAACCAAAAAAGGAAAAATTTTTCCAAAAAAAATTTTGGGGTTTGGGGTTTTCCCAAAGTTAAATTTTTTCTCCCAAAAAAGGGGGGGAAACAATCCGGGTTTAAATTTTCCCATTTTTTGGGTTTTAAGGTGGGGGGGGGGTTTTTATTTAAACCGGGGGTTCCCGGGGGGCCCCCCCAAAAAAAAAAAAATTTAAAAATTTTTCATTAAAAAGATTTTTTTAAATTTTTTCTTAAAACCAAAAATTTTTCCAAAATTAAAATTTTTAAATTGGCCAAATTTTTTGGGGCCCCGGGGGCCTTTTTAAAAACCTGAAAAAAAAAAAAAGGTTAAAGGGTTTCGGGTTATTTTGAAATTGAAATTTTAAATGTTTTGGGGGAATTTTTTTAAAAAAAAAGGGGGTTCAAAATTTTTCCCCTTTTTTTCATATTAACTTTCCCCCCCAAAAAAACCCCCGGCCCTTAAAAAAATTTTTTGGGTTTTTAAATGTTTTTTTGTCTATTTTTTTAACTAAAAGGGGAAATTTGGGGGGGGAAAAAAACTCTAAAAGAGGAAAAAGGGCAAAAAAACCCCCTTTGTTTTGGGGGGGGGGGACAGGGTTTTAAAAAATGGGGGGGGGGGGTTTAAATCTGGGGGGGGGGGGTAGATCGGATTTTATTTTTTCCGGGAACCTTTAAAGTATGAAAGGTAGTAGTGGGGTCAAAAATTTTTTTTAAAAAATTTTTTTTCCAATTTCCAAAGACAAAAAGGGGGCTATGGGGCCCTTCTGGGTAAAAACCCGGGAAAAAAATTATTTTAAAGGGGGGGGGCCCAAAACCCTTTCCATTTTAAAAATTTAAAAAGGGTCGCCATGTTTTCTTTTCGGGGGGGGGGGGGCCCCTTTTATTTTCCATTTTGGGGGTTTCGGGGGAAATAAAGATTTTTTTTAGGGGGGGCCATTTTATTTTTTAAAACTGGGGGGAAAATTTTTTTTTTGGAAAAAAAACCCACCTTTTTTTTAAAAAAAAGGGGGACGAAATTTTTTAAAATTAAATAAAAAAAAACTTTTAAAATTTTCCTTTTTTGAAATTTTTAAAAAACAAAAAAAAAAAAAAAAAGGCCCGCCCAAATTTTTCGGGGCAAATTTTTTTTTTACTGTTAAACAGGCCCTTTTTCTGGGTTTTTTTTGGGGAAAACCCCCCCCCCTACAAAGGGTGAAAAAATTTTTCCCCCAACAAAAAAACCCCCCCAAAAATTTTCCCCCCCCAAAAAAACCCTAATTTTTTCCCCCCCCAGGCCCCCCCCCCTTTTTCCAAACCCAAAAAAAAAACCCCCCCCTTTTTAACCCCCCAAAAGGGGAAAAAAAAAAAAAAAAACCCCCCCCCGTTCCCCCCTTTAAACCCCCCCCCGGGGGCCCCTTCAAAAGGGTAAAAAAACCCCCATTAAAAAAGGGAATATGGAAACTTTGGAAAAAAACCATTTTCCCTTGGTTTTAAGTTTCCCCCCCACCACCCCCCCCCTTTTTTCCCCCCCCCTAACCCCCGGGGGGGGGCCCCCCCCCCCCTTTCCCCCCCCAAAAAAAAAAAAAAAAAAAAACCCCCCCAGGGGGAAGGTTTTTAAAAAAAATAAATTCCCTTTTCTTTTTTTCCCCAAAAAAAAATTGCTGGGGTTTTTTGGTTTTGGTTAAAAAATTGGGGCCCAAAAATTTTGGGCCCCTTTTTTAAAAAACCCAAAAAAGGAAAAGGGGGAAATTTTTTTTTGGGGCCAAATTGTTTAAAAAATTGGTTTTTTAAAAGGATGGGCGGGTTTGGGGGGGGGGGGGAAAAATTTGGGAGGGATGAATCTTTTTCCCCTTAAAAAAAAAGGGGGGCCCGGGGCGGGGAAAAGGTTTTAAACCCTTTTTTCCTACGGGGTTTTGGAAAAAACCCACTTTTCTTCATTTTCCAAAACCCTCCTTTAAAAACCGGGTTTTCATGGGGCCCCCCAAAAAAAACTTTTTCCTGTTTTTTTTTTTTCGTATTTTTTAAAAAGCGCTTTAAATTTCTCCCTTTTCAGGGGGAAATTTTCCCTTTTCTTCAAATCTACATCATGATTTTTAATTTTCTTTTTTAAGTGTTTTTCCCGGGGTTTTCCAATTTTAAATCTTTTCCAAAAAAGTTTTCCCTTTAAAAAGGAAAAGAAAAAGGGAAATTTTTTAAAAAACATTTAACCCCCACAGGGGGAATTAAATTTTTTTACCCCAGAAAAACGGAAAAAAACTGGGATCGGGGGGCCCAATTTTAAATCCCCCTTTTTCCTTTCTTTATTAAAAAAAGTTTTTTAAAAAAATGCTCCCAAAAAAAAGGGGGAAAAAAAAAAAATGGGTCGAACCCCCCCCCCCCCCCCAACCCACCCCCCTAACCCCCCTTTTAAGAAATTTAGGGGGAAAAGGGCCGTTTTCCCCCAAACCCCCCCAAAAAATTTTAAAAAAACCCCCCCCCCCCCCCACCCCCCATTTTCCCGGGTTTGTAAATTTTTTTCAGGGGGGTTCCCGGAAAAAATTTAAACCGAAAAGGGGGTTTAAAAAAAGGGGAAAACAGGGGCCCCCCCTTAAATTTTCCCAATTTTCCCGGGGGTTTTCCCCCAGTTTTGCCCCCCGTTTGCTGAAAAAAAAAAAAAACATTTGGGTTTTTACCATTTTAAAATTAAAACCCTTTTCCCCTTTCGGGGTTTTTGGACCCCCACCACCAAAAAAGGAGGGAAAAAACTTTGTTTATTTTGGCCCAATTTATTTTTTTGGGGAAAAAAAAAAAACAATCTTTAATTTTTTCTGGGAAAAGGGTTCTGGAAAAAAAATTTTTTTGGGCCCTTTTGGGCATTTAAAAGGGTTTTAAAAATTTAAAATTCTACCCCTTTCCCCCGGGATTTCCCTTACTTTTAAAGGGGAACCCCCTCAAAAAAGGAAACCCAAAATTCTGTTTTTCTCCCTTTTTAGGGGTTTTTTTTTTTTAGTTTTAACCGTCAAAATTTTTTCGGGGGCGGGGGAAACCCTTTTTTACAAGGGTTTTTCCTTTGGGGAAAATTGTTTTTTCGGGCGGGTTTTAAAGGGTTCCCTGCAAAAAAAAAAACCTTTTGGGGAATTTTCCGGGGGGCTCTTAGGCAAAAACTTTTTTGGTTTTTCCCCCAAAAGGGGGGGAATTGGGGGAAAACCCTTTTTAAAAAGTTTTTGTTTTTACTTTTTAGGGGGGGTCCCCCCAAAAAATTTTGTTTTTTAAACATTTGGGGGGGGAATTTGGGTTGGGGGAAGGGTTCCCCAAAAAAAAACTTTTTCTTTTTCCCCAGTTTTTAGCTTTTCCTTTGGGGGGGGGGGGGGAGGGGGGGGGAAGTTTTTTTTTGGGGGGGCCCCGCCCGGCCCTTTAAAAACCATTTTTTACGGGTTTAACTGTAAAAAAAAATTAAAATTTTTACTTTAAAAAACCAAATTTTTTTAAATTAGAAAAAAAAAAAAAAATAAAAAAAAAAAAAACCGTAATAAACCCTAGCTTAAATTTTAATTTTTGTAATTTACTGTAAACAATCAAAAAAAAAATGCTCTGATTACGGAAGCTTTATAGGTTCCGTTAGTAAATTCTATATATTTAATGATATTTTTCATTTGCCTTGTGCCAAATTCCAGAAAACTTAGTCCGGTTTTTAGTTGGTCCGGAGTTAAAGTTTAGTGTTTAATTAGTTCACTGTACACTACACATTGTTTTCGTCAAATGATTGTTACAGTACATAAGTACGTAATCCCATACCTGAAGGACGTTTTATTTTTTCAGATCCTGAGAAGCAAGTGAAAACCAAAGAGAAAATATCTATTCGAAGGGGTGAGTGTTGAGTCCTGAGGTCCTGAGTGTAGATTTGTGTTCTGATGAATGATCAGATATGATGATCTTATCTGCTGAACAATAACTTACAGCTCCAATTTCATCCTCAAACAAAAACGTTGGCTTAGGCGTACTCATTACATTAGGAACTTAAAAGGGACTACAAGTCGCATTCCAAATTCCAATCAATTATTATAATCTTTCGGGAACCACGTCCCATCTTACAAACTTCAATTGCGGGTAACGAGGGGGACTTTCCCCCTTTTGTGGTATTGTGTGTGGTACACAAAAAACAGTTGAGATGGTATGTTTAAAAAACTTTATATAAATTCCCAGGAGCTGTTGTTCCCAGATCTACAACAAACTGATTGACTTCTCGTGGTTGAGAGCGCGGAGAGGGGGAAACGCTGTTTAGTGACAAACGCGAGCGGGGATCACGGGCGCTCGCGATCAGTCCTCGTGGAGAACGTGGTCGCAAGTGGGATAAAAGTGGTAATATCAGGTAAGTGGGGATAAAAAAGGTGGTTAATTTCAGGTAAGTGGGGGATAAAAAGTGGTAAATCTCAGGTAATGTGGGGATTAAAAAGTGGTAATCTCAGGTAAGTGGGGGATAAAAGTGGTAATCTCAGGTAGTGGGGATAAAAAGTGGTAATCTCAGGTAAGTGGGGATAAAAGTGGTAATCTCAGGTAAGTGGGGATAAAAGTGGTTAATCTCAGGCAAGTGGGGGATAAAAGTGGTAATCTCAGGTAAGTGGGGATAAAAAGTGGTATCTCAGGTAATTTTAAATAAAAATCAGAGATATCAATATTTTGAAGGAGTATGTTTTCAGTACTTGGACTTATTGATAGGGATAATATTTTTGAGTTATGGAATTGAAGAGTAATATGTTTGTATCCGGATCGTAATTATAGTTATACAAAACCAAACAAAGCGCCTGACTGGGAAAGGTGTGAAAAAATCCATCCACAAAACCTCACGTATTTTCTTTTACTTTTTTAACCACACAAAGTTGTAGGAATTTCTTTAGAAATCAATATAAAAAAACGGGAATTCTCTGGGGACAAGAATTTGTTACCAAATTATGAAAAACACAGGGATTTAAATCCAGCATTTTTATATCCTAAACCCTTCTAAAGTTCTTTACCGTACAAACAATCTCTCACAGTTCACATACGTAGAAACACAGGGGACCACCACCTGATGATTTAAACCCGCATTTATGTGGAAAAACATTGTCACCGCAGGGCAGCTATAGTGCACGTTTTTATTATAAAAACCTTTGTCCTCTTACATAGGGTCCACATAGGTAGGTTACTACTCCTCTTATTATTTATTGCAACAGGGTTGTGGGCCGTGGGGGTGTGTTTTTTATCTTTTAGTGTTGTATTAAAACGCATAGAAAGTAAATTTGTGTGTAACATTAAACCTCATCTAAATTTAATTGCTTTTTAAAAAAAAAAAATA
>NW_026971966.1:0-12756 GCF_026151205.1 Bolinopsis microptera | reverse complement strand
TTTTTTTAAAATTTAAAAATTTTCTACCTTTAGTTACTTTTATAATGACGAACCCCCTATCTCCAATTGGTTTTTTTTTTGTTTGGTCGGAATGTTAATTATGACGGGGGGACAAAATCCCCCGATTTATGGTCCACTTAAATTAAAGTACTTTAATAGGAAAAATGCAAGAAAAATGCAGCAAAGTTGTTACTTTATTAGGAGTTAACTTACGGGCAGCCCACTTGATATTAACAAAGTAGATCAGTAGCCTCCAATCGGCGTATCGAGATAGCCCGCACCACGGCCGCGGACCCAGGGGTTCCGCGGACCACTGTCTGCGGAACCGTGGTCCGCGGACCACTGTTTTACCAGATCATTATTTACTGTATAAAAAAACCAGTATCCCCTGAATCAAGGCAACAGGTGTTTGTGAATAGTTTATTGGTTACCAGGATCATTTTGAATGGTATGTATGGTATCTTGGATGCAATTAGTTACGACTAGCATAAATTTAATTGTAGCGAAAGTAAATTACTGGAATCAAAAAACTATGTTTAACGATTCCCCAATGGGGGGTCCCCGGGGATATAATTATTTTACGAATTAATATTGATTTGCTCAATTTGAATAAATGGATTACGATTTAAAAATGTGGTATATAAAGGTCTTTTTCGTTTTTGGTGAAGTATTTTTCGGGTTGCCATCATCAAAACAAACAAACAACTATTCCAATTCCTGACATGGGTTTTACTCTTATGTTCTAATGGGGGAAAATTTAATTGGGGGACCCCACCCGGGCCTTCCTAGAGGAATGCTCGAGACTTCCTATTCCAGAAAAAAAACCTCCAAAAAAGGAGCTCCAAATGTCCGGGTTCCTGGGTGTAATGGCATCTATGTCACTGGTTCTGGGGAGTTGGATGCTAAAGGGGGGAAAAAAGCTTTGTTATCTTTTTTTGTTAGTTAGAATGTAGGATTCCCTCGAGGACTGAAGATTATGGGTTTGGGGACATTCATTAACAACGCAGTTGTTACATTTGGGAGGCGGGGGGGACACGGGGGGAGGCATGAGCAGGGGGAATTAGAAAGGGGAACCTCCGGCATTCAGAAGATGCTACCAGGGTTCATGAGCAGCGCATGATTTATTTACCGGGCATGCCTCTTGTTGCAGAAAACGCAGAAGCTTGGGTTGGGTTTCTGGAGACGTTTGGGGGGTTTTACCGGCTTGGAGTTTTCCACTTTGTGGGGAGAGGTTGAGATAGGTTTTTTGCAGATGGGTCGCAGGGTAGGGTTTGAGTTCATTCCGTTTGGGTTTTCTCTGAGACCCATAGTTGTAGTTTTTTCAAGAAGGAGTTGATGATTGGAAATGGTGATTGAATCCCAGTCTGATAATAGTTATTCTTTTTTATTTTTTGCATGGATGTGAAATGATCTCGTACGGGTTGCTTAAATCGTTTAATAACCCCTTGACACCAACCGCTGATTGGAATTTCGCGGGGCGATGATTGTAAAAAACCCTGCTTGACTCAGGGGATTGATGTGAACCCTGCTTGGGGGACTTCCAGGGGATGTGTGAACCCTGCTTGATTCAGGGGATTTTATTTGTTATTATACAGTAATATGGGGGGCCCTTTGGGTCCGGGGGGCCCCCCAGGGTTTTCCGAAAAGACAAGGGGGGTTCCCCGGCGGGGGAAAAAAAGGGGGTTCCGCGGGGGGGGGGGGGGGGGGGGGGACCGTGGGGGGGGCCCATTATCCTCGAATTTATATTTTTTCCCGGAAAAACCCAAAAACCCCCAAAATTTAAATCGGGGATTTTAAAAAAACCCCTTTTAAAGTAAAAAAGGAAATTTACGGGAAAAGGTTTCCCTTTTTTCCCCATTATTTTTTTTTTTCCTTTTTTTTTTTAAAAAAAAATTTTTTTTCCTTTTTTTTTTTTTTCCAAAAAATTTTTTTCCCAAAAAATTTTTTTTTTTTGGGGGTTCTTTATACTTCCCCAAAAAGGTTTCCTGGGGGTGGACCCTAATTTGAATAAAATTATTCTTTTTAAAAAGGGTGGAAAAAATTTTGGGGGGGAAACAAATTTTTTTTTTTAAAATTTTGGGGGAAAGCTTTAAATTAATGTAAAAAAATTTAAAAAATTTAAAAAGTTTTTTAGCATTTTAGAACCCCAAAATACCTTTTGGGGGTTTCTTTCCTTCCCTTTTTGGGCCAACGAAAAATGGGGGCCATTTTTGGGGGGCCCAAAAAGGGGGGAAAAAATTAATTTTTTGGTAAGGTTTTTCCCCGGGGCATTTTTAAACCTTTTTTTCTTTTGGGTTAAAAACCGGGGTTTTCTTTTTATTTGTTTATTTTTTTTTTAAAAAGGTGATGGGGGGTTTTTGAAAAAAAAATGGGAATTTAAAGTGTTTTTTAAAATTGGTTTATTTTTTTTAAAATTTATTGTTTAAACCAAAAGTGGGGGGAAAAATTTTGGGGGGGTTTCCCTGTTTTCCTTTTTTCCCCAATTTGGGTTGGGGGAATAATTTTTGGGGGGAAATTTGGGGGTTCGTTTTTTCCACTATTAAAAAATTTTTAAAGGGGGGGGGGGGGAAGGTTCTTTTTAAAACTTGGGGAAAAGGGGGAACGATGAAAAACCATTTTTTTTTTAATGCATTTTTGGGGGGAAAACCAAAAAAATTTAAAAAAGGGGAGGGATATAAAGGGGGGGGGGACCAAACTGTTGGGGGGACGTAAAACAAAAAAACCAGGGTTCTAACGGGGGGGCCCCATTTTTTCCCAAGCTTTCAAAATTTTTTAAAATTTACATATAAAAAGATCGGGGTTTTTAAAGGCCGGGGTTTTAAAACCGATGAAAGGGGGTTAGGGTTTCCCCCAATTTTTGGGTGTTTTTTTTGGGGCGGGGGGGGGGGGGGGCCGGGGTTTTTTTTTGGGGGGTTTTTTGGGCCCCCCTTAATTTTAAATTTCGGGGAGGGACGGGCCACATGGGGGCCCCAGTTGCCTAAAGGGGCCCCCCCTTTTTTTCCCTAAATTCTGTTGGGGGTCGGGAAAATTCCCCTTTAAAGGCCCTTTTCTCGTTTTTTTTGGGGCCTTTTTAAAATTTTTGTTTTTTTGGGGTTTTAAAAGGGTTTTTGGAACCAAATTTTTGGTTTTGGCTATTTAAAATTTTGGGGGGGCCCCCCTTTTAAAAAGAAATTTTGGGTTGAGGGGTTCGAAAGGGAAAAAATTTTTTGGGGCCCAGTTTTCCAAGGGGCCGGGGGGAAACCCAAAGAAACCCCGCCCGGGGAACACTTTATGGGGGATGGGCTTTCCCCTTGGAATTTAATCCCCGGAATTTTTTTTTTAACCATTAGCTTTGGTTAAATTTGGGCGGGGGTCTTTTTTTTATGTTTTTTTAATGAAAATTTAGGGGGGGGAAAAAATTTAATAAGGGTTTTGGGTTTTGGTTTTGGGCCTTTTTGTGGGTTTTTCCCGGGGAATTTTTTTTGGTTTTTCTTTTTAAATTGTGGGCTTTTTTGGGCCAAATCCCAAAAATTTTTTTACCAACAAAATACCCTTTAAAAAAATTTATAAAAAATTTTTGAAAATTCAAAAAAAAATTGTTGATTTTTTTAAAAAAAATTTCCCTTTTTAAAAATTTTTAAATCCTATTTTTTTTTTTTAAATTAATTTGGTTTTGGGGTTTTCCCCACTGTTTCCCTTTAGGAAAGAAAATAAAATTAAATCGGAAGGGGAAGTTTTGGGAATTTTTAAAAATTTTTCTGGTACTTATACCTTTTAAAATATAAAAAAAATTTAAAAAAAACCTTTTTCAAAAAAAAATTTAATTTAAGGAAAATTTAAAGGGGGAAAATCAAAATTTTTTAAAAAAAAAAAAACTTTTTTTTTTCCCTTTTAACCCAATTTTTCCCCATTTTTTCCCAAAGGGAAAGGGAATCTTTTTGGGGAAGGGGGGTTTTTTTTTCCTAAACCCCTTTTCCAAAACTGAATTTTTTCCTTTTTTGGGGGGCCCCCATTTCAAAAAGGGGATTTGGTTGGGGCCCCAAAAGAAAAAAAAAAAACCAAAGCTTTTTTTGGCGGGGGGCTGGCCGAGAAAAGGGAAAATTTCCCGGGGGTTTGGGCACCCCCGGGGGGGTTTTGGGGAAAGGGTTAAACGAGAGGAATTTAAAAAAAAAAACTGTTGGGGGGGGGAAATTTTTGGGGGAAAAAGGGATTGCCGGGGGGAAAAAAGGGGGGGGGGGGGGGGAATTTGCCCCCCGGGGGAAATTTGGGTTAGTTTGGGGGAATGGGACCCTGGGGGGAAATTAAAACCCTTGTTGGGTTTTATTTTTTTCAATTTAAAAACAAAAATTTGGGCCAGGGAAGGGGGGTTTTTTCCCTTTTTTAAATTTTTCCTTTTTTTCTTTTTTTTGGGGGAAAAATTCCTGAAAATTCAAGGTTTCCCCAAATTTTTTAAATTTCCCAATTTTAAAAGGGGTTTTTTTTAAACCGTTAGGGAAAAATTTTTCTTTAATATAAAAAAATTTAATTTTAAAAAATTTTTATTTTATTTTTAATTAGGGTTTTAAATTCCCAATTAAAATAAAAAATCCCCGGGGGGAGGGGGGGGCCCCTTTTTAACAAATTTTAAAAAAAAGGGGGGGGGGGGAAAAATTAAAAAAAACCCTTTTAAAGTTTTTTAAAACCAACCCGGGAAAGGGGGAAAAACCCCCAAAAAAACCCTTTTTGGTTTAAAATTTTTTAATCCTTTTTAAATTTATTAAAAATTTTATTTAAATTTCCCATTTTTTTTTGGGATTTTTTAGTTGTAGTTCAAAAATTTGGGGGGGAAAACCGGGAAATTTTCTTTGGGGCTTTTTTTAAAAAATTTTTGGGCTTTGGGGGAAAAAATTTAGGGGGTTTTGTGGTTAAATTTTTTCCCCCCCCCCCAAATTAAATTTTAAGTTCTAATTTTTAGTTTTTTAAAATTTAAACGGGACGTTTAGGGGGTTTGGTGGGTTTTTTCCCATAAAAAAACTTTTTTTGGGTTTTTTAAAAACCCTTGGGGTTTGGGTTTTTGGGGTTTGTTAAAAAAGGGTTTCCCCTTTCCCGGGGGGTTTAAGGACCCCACTTTTTTGGAAAAAACTGGGGGGGGAAATTCCAAAAAAAACCCAAAAAAAAAAAACCCCTAATTATTTAAAAAAGGTTTTCTTTATTGTAACCGAAATTTTTTTTGGGGGAACTTTAAAAAACCCCAACAAAAAGGAAAAAGTTGTGGGCGGGGTTGAAAGGGGAAAAACCCCCTGGGTTTTTTTTTTCCCCTTTTTCCCCTTGGGGTTTTAAAACATTTTTGGGCCTTTACGAAAAGGGGGCTTTTCCCCCCGGGGTTCAATATTTTTGGTTTATATTTTTTTTTTATTTTGATTTATTTTTTTTAAACCAAATTGGGGGTCATGGGAAAGGGGGAAAACAGTTTTTGGGGTTTTATTTACTTTTAAAAATTAAATTTTAAAAAAAAAATTTTCAATTTTTAAAAAACCTTTTGAGGGGACCTGGGGCCGTTGTTTAAAAAATTTTCAGGGGGGAAAACCAACAAAACCCTTTTTTAAAAATTTTGGGAAAAACCCAATTTTTTTGGGGTTTTTCCCTTTTGGGTGGGAAAAATAAATATTTTTTTTT
Organism: Bolinopsis microptera; assembly: GCF_026151205.1. Lineage (NCBI taxonomy): Eukaryota > Metazoa > Ctenophora > Tentaculata > Lobata > Bolinopsidae > Bolinopsis > Bolinopsis microptera. The sequence continues at coordinate 7,122 of NW_026971966.1, read as the reverse complement.
TTTACTAATTAGGGGGGTTTTTTTCCAAAAAGGGGTTTTACGGGTTTTAAAAACCCCCCAAAAAAAAAATTCCTTTGCCCCCATATCATTTTTCCCCCCCCTTTTTTTAATAAATTTTCCCCCCTCTGTATTTTTTACCCCAGGAAAATTTCCAAAGTTGATTTTTAAAAATTAGGGGGGGGAACCTTAGTTGGGGGTTCCAAAATTTTTGGTTGGAACCCCTTTTTTTTTTTTAAATTTAAAATTAATAAAAATTTTCAAAAAACTTTTTTTTAAAAGAAGAAACGGGGGGAACCGGGGGATTTTTTTAAAAAATTCTCCCCTTGGGAATTATAAAGGGAAAAATTTTAAATTAAAATTTTATAAAAAAAAAAACCCTTAACATTAAAAACAAAAAAAAAAATTTATTGCTTTTTTTCCAAGGGGGCCAAACAGCTTTTTTCCCGGGTTCCCCAAATTTAAACCCCCAAGGGGGGGGAACGGTTAAAAGGGGGGGGGGGCCCCTTTTTTTAAAAGGGGGGGGCGTTTTTTCCCCAAAAATTTTTTGAGGGAACGCTAATTTTTTTAACCGGGGGTTTCCCCCTTGGTTTATTTTTTTCCGCGTTTATTTATTTTTTAGAATTATTTTCCCCCTTTACCCCTTCCCGGTAATTTTTTCCTTTTTTCGGGGGGCCCCGATCTTCCCCCCTTTTTTTTTTTTTCTTCCGGGGGTTTCCCTTTTTCCAAATTCCCTTTGGGTTTTTTTCCCAAAAAAAAAGGGTTTTGTTTTTTTGAAAGGGGAAAAATTTTGGGTTTTGGGTTTGGTTTTTATTTCCGAAAAACGTTTAAAATTAAAGCCCCCCACGTCTCCGGTTTAAAAAAAAAAGGAAAAAATGGGTTGTTTTTTTTTTTTTGGGCTTGGTAGCTTCGCCAAGGGGGTTTTTTTTGGGTGGGGGGGTAAAATTAAAAAATTGGTGGGGGGGGGTAATAAAGGGGGGTCTTTTAATTTTGGGGGTTAATTTCTTTTTCCCCACCCGTTCCCCGGGGGGCAAACTTTTTTGGGGAATTTTTCCTTTTTGTTTTCCCGGGGGTTTTAGGGGTTCCCCAAAAACTTTAAAACTTTTCTTTTGTGTGGGGGGGTTTATTTTTTTTAGAGGCTTAAATTTCCCAAAAAAACTTTTTTTTTGGGGTTTGTTAGGGGTTTAAAATTTTTTTTAGGAGGGGTTTTTTCCAACAAAATTTCCTTAAAGGGTTTTGGGGGGGGGGGGCCCTTTGGTGTAAATGTTTTGGTTGGTAAAATTTATTTTTTACTTTTTAATTTTCTTTACATTCCATTTGTTTTAATTTTTTTTTCCCCGCTATTTTCCCTTTTTTTTCATATTTAACTTATAGTTTTTTGGTAGCAAAAATTTTTGGGCCCCTTTTTTTTAAAAGGGGGGGTTGTTTTATTTTTTTTTTTTTGGGGGCCGGGTTTTTCTTTCTTGTTTAAAAAAAAACCCAAATTGTTTTTTGGGTTAATGTTAAAAAAACCCAAAACCCCCTTTTTTAAAAAAAAATTTGAATTTTTTTGGGTTGGGGAAATTTAAGCGGTTTCCTTTTGGGGGGTTAAAAATTTTTCTACTTTTTCCATTTCCATTTTCCATTTATTTTGGGGTTAAATTTTTTAAAAAAAGGTTTAATTTTTTCCCTTTTTTTTAAAAAAAAAAAAAACATTTTTTTTTATTATTTGTTTATAAAACCCCCCCCCCCCTATTTTAAAAATTCCCCCTCCCCCCTTTCCCCCCCCCCCTTTTAAAAGTTGGGAATTTTTTGTTTGGAAGATTTATAATTTAAAAAAAAAAATTTTTTCTAAAAGTTTTATTTCCCTTTAAAGCGCGGCTTACGTTTAGTAAAAGGTTAAACGTAAAAGCCTTTTTTCCAAAAGGGAAAATGCAATTTAAACTCAAACCCGGGGGGAAAACTTTTAAATTTTTAATTTTTCCTTTATTTTTTCCAACATTTTAAGTTTTTCCCAAAACGGGGGGTTGGTCTCCCCCCTTTAAAAAATATTTTTACCATTTTAAAATTTAATAATTTTAAATTTATAAAAAAAATTCCCCCCGGGGTCCCCCCCAAAGGGGGGGTCCCCCACTGCTTTTTGGCAAGGGGTTTCCCAAAATCCCAAAAAAATTTATTTTAATCAGTAAAAAGGGGGGTTTGGGCCCAAAAACGGGGCCCTTAAAATAAAAAATTAAAATATTTTTTTAAAGTTTAAAGGGGGAAATTTTTAATTCCCGGGTTTAATTTTAAATTCCCCTTTAAGGAAAAAATTTTAAATTAAACCGGGGGTTTCCCCCGGATTAAAAGGTTTTCTTTTTGGGGGAAAAAAAAGGGGCCAAAAAAAAAACTGGGGGAAATTGTAAATTGGGTTTTTTTTAAAAATTTATTTAAATTTTCACCCCAGGGTTCCCAAGAGAATTTTTTAAAAGTTTTTCAGGGGTTAAAAATGCGGGTAATTTCCTTTGGTTTTTGTGTTTTTTTTTTTTTTTTAAAGGGGGCTTTTAATTTTTATTTTAAACCCCCCAATTTAAAACCCGGGGGGATTTGGGGGTTTTTTCGTAGTTTTCAACCCCCACGGGCACCGGTTTTCGCCGGGGGGTTTTAAAAAGGGGGGGCCAAAAAAAAATTTTTTTTTAAAAAACCCACCATGGGGGGTTAAAACAATTTTTAAAAACCCTGTCTTTTTTTTTGGGGGAAACCAAAACCCCCTTTTATTGATTATTTTAAATTTGGGGGGCCCCCAATTTTTTTTTTTTTCCCTTCCCCCTTTTTGGGGGGGGCCCCCTTTTTCACCGGGGCCTTTCCCGAAAACAATTTAAAAAATTTTTGGGGTTTGTTCCCCCAACCGGAAAAATGTTTTTAAAATTAAAATTTGTTTAAATTTTTTCGTTTCCAAATTTTTTTGCTCCGTTTTTTTTAAAAAATTATTTTAATTTTAAAAACCCTTTTCCCCCCCCTTTTTGGGGTTTTTCCCGGGGGGGGGGGATAATTTTTAATTTTATTTAGGGGGCCGTATTGTTTTCCCGTGGTTTGAGGATTTTTTGGGGGGGAACATCTTGGCATGTTTTTTTACGACCCCCCAAGGAGGGGGGAAAGGGGGGCCCCCAAAGGGGCCAATTTTGGGCGGGAAAATTTTAATTTTTTATTTAACTTCCCTTTTTAAAAGGGGGAACCGGGGGGGTTTCCTTTTAATTCGGGGAACCATATTTTTTTTGGGTTTTTTTTTCCAGGCCTTGGGGGAAAAAATTTTTTTTACGTTTCCTGGTTGGGTTTTAAAATTTTATTCCCGGGGGTTCCCAAAAAAATTTTCCATGTTTTTTTGGCCTTGAAAAAAACCCTTTTTTTCCCAAAAGTTTTTTTTTTTAATTTTTTTAAATTATTTTTATATTTTTTATAAAACTAAAAAATTTTTTTTGTTTGTTTTTTGCTTTCGTTGTTTTTTTTTAAAACTTTTCCCTTTTGGTTTAACAAAAATACCAACCTTTTGGGTTTCCCTTGGATTTTAAAATTTTTAAAAAAAAGGTTTTTAAAGTTTTGTTTGGGGGCCTTTTAATTTCCCCAAAAATTTTTTAGTAAAACCCATTTTGGGGAGGGGTACATTTTTAAAAGGGGCCGATTTTGGGGGGGGGATTTTTTGGGAAAATTTTCCCCCGGGCCCTTTTTTTGGGGCTTTTTTCCAGCCCACCAAATTTTTTTATTTTTTTTTGCACCCTTTTTTTTGGGAATTTTTTTTCCCAATTTTTTTCCCCCTCCCTTACGGGATTTTTAAAAAAAAAGGGGGAAAGTTTTAATTTTTTTTTCCCCCCCAAAAAACCCCCGTTTTTAAAAAACCCCGGGGGGAAATGGAAGGGGATTTTTCCCAAAAATTTTATTTTAGGGGAAAAAACATTCTCTTTGGAACTTAACAAAACCAGTTTTTTCCATTTTTTAAAATAATTTTAAAAATTTTTTTAAAGGGTTAAAATGTTAATTACATTTTTAAAATTTTTACCCTTTAAAAAGGAAAACCCCTTTTTTTAAGGGGGGGACTTTCCTTTTTGGGGTAAAACCCGGGTCAGGGGAGTTTTATTTGGGGAGGGGCCCGGGCTTTTAAAGGCGGGTTTAAAGGTTAGGGAAGGGGGTGCCCCTTGGGCTTTTTAAGCTAAAAGGGTTTCTTTAAAATTTATTTCCCCCTATTTTTTGGGGGGGGGGGGAAACTAAAAAAAAGGGGTGGGGGTTTAATTTCTTTTTTTTTGTTTTAGGGGGGGGCCCCCAAGTTGGTTATTTTTTTTTTTGGGTTTTAAAAAATTTTGGAAAAATTTTTTGGCCCCAAAGTCCCTTTAAAAAACTTTTTTTTTTTGGTAATTTGATTTTTTTCCGAAAAAAAAAAAATTTTCCCATTTTGGCTTTTCCTGTTTTAATTTAGGGGGGGGGGAACCCCGGGGGGGAAGGGGGAAAAAAAGGATTTAAAATTTTTTTTTTCGGGTTTAAACTGCAAAAAACCAGGGAAAAAAAACCCCCCCAAAGGGATGAATTTTAAAGGTAATTTTTTTTTAAAATGAAAAGGGTAGGGAAAAAAATTTTTTCCCCAAAATTAAATTGTTTCCCCCGGGGGAAATTAAAGGGGGAAAAAAAACCAGACATTTTTCCCCCTTCTTTTTTTCTGGGTTAACCCCCCCGGGTAGGGCCAAAAGGGGTTAATTTCCCCCTCCCAAGGGCTGGCTTTTTTGGGGGTTCGGGGCCCCCGGGCCTGTTTTTTAATTTTTAAAACAAAACCCGGGGTGGGGAAAAAACTTGGGGGCACGGGGGGGGCCCTTTTAATTCCCAAAACAACCCCCCCGGGGGGTACTTTTCATTAAAAAAAAAAAAACTTCCCCCCCTTGGGTTTTCCGTTATTTTTTTTCGGGGGAATTTAAAATAAAAAAAAACCAAAAAAACCCGTAAAACCGGGGGGTTCCATTAAAACCCAGAGGGGAATTGGGGGTTGGGGGGGAGGTTTTTTTTGGGGGGGGCCCCCGGGTTTTTTTTGGCCCCCCTTGTCTTTTTAAAAACCCTTTTTACAAAACCCCCCCCTGCTGGTGGGGGTGTGGGGGGTGGGCACCTACAGGGGAACTTGCTGTTTCTCGGGCAAGATGGGAAAAGCCCGTGTTCCAAACCCCCTCCTTCCTTTGGTAAATTTACTTTTTTTTACTTTATTTTCCCTTACTTTTTTAAAAAATTTTTATTACTTTTTTTTTACATGGGAGGGGGTTTTTGGGGTGGTCCAGGGGTTTCTTGTGTTGATTCTTTTGGGTTTATTTTAGCTTCCAACACCGTTTTTATTGGTTTTGATTTGGGGGCCAATTCCATATTAATTGACATATTGAATGAAAAAGTTTTGAGGATACCGTTGATTTTATTTACCATTTTATTGAAAAATTAATGCTTGTTATATTTTTAACTTTCTTATACAAATAGGTCTCTATTTAGTTTCAGTGTGATCTTTTTTGCCAGGTATCCTGTCCCGGGGGGGGAGGGGGGGGGGGGGGGGGTTTTCATTATTTTTTCCCAAAAACACAGGTTTTTATTTTTTGTACTAAGTGGGGGGGTCGGGCCTTTCTTCATTTCCAGAAAACAGTTTTGTCACCCGCGGGAAAGGGGGGTGGGTGGGGTTTTCTTTTTTTTTGTAAATTTCCAAAGGGTTACACCTTGTCGTGGGACGTCACGTACGGAAAAAAACTTAGAAAACCTGTTCGAGTAGTTGAGGGTTTAAGACTGGGAAAAACTGGGTTTGGTTTAGGGGGGAGGTTAATTTAATAATATGAAAAATATTCGTACATTTTTGGTTTGATTTTTTGCGGTTGCTAGTTAGGTTTGTTGTTTTTTTTTTTTTCGTATTCATTTATTAAATAACCTTACCACCATGGGGGGGGACGTATCGGTAACTTTTCAAAACTTGGTTAGTTCAGGGACTGGAGTCAGAGAAAAAATTCATTCCAAAAATCTCAGCCGTTTTGGGGAAATTGAAAAGTATATTAAAGGAATTCTCTGTAAAATTAAGTTTTAAAATTTAAGTATAATTTAGGGTTATTTTAATTAATTTTAATATTATTTTATTTAAATATTTATAATAAAAATCTGTCGTTTAATATTCATTTCTCTTATAGCTAAGGGGAAGTTTACTTTTGGATGTCGCGACGCTGTTTAATTTTAAAAAAACGGACCAACTAATGTAATCAGTTTTAAAAATAGTAATTACTAAAATTAGTAATTACATAAATTAACTAATTATTAAGTACGTTTTTCCTATGTTAGAGAAATGGTTTATTATATTTCAATTGGTACATCTGGGAATATTACATATAAGCAGTTATTACAATGGGTTTTAATGCGCTATTTTTATAAATAGTTATTTAGAATTAAGTCATCACTACAATTTAAACCAGAACCACTGTAACTTAATAATTAATAATAAACAAATTAAATCGCTTGATTAAGATGAATTTAACGTTTTTAATTTAACGTATTTTTTCCCCGGTAAGACGGGGGAGTTTTTTAAGTTGGATGAAAGGGAGCGACAGTGTATTACGACACCTTTGATCCCCCCTTTACTAGAGCCACCGCTACTATAGTAGTTAGTACCTGGTAACTACACACTTCTTTAATTAACATATTACATCACTAATTAGTAATTACATCACTAATTAACATATTACATCACTTAATTAGTAGATTACATCACTAATTAAACATTATTACATCACTAATTAGTAGATTAAATTAAATGAGTCGGACTTATTGATTGATAGCTCGATGAAGGGGATTACATAAATCCTCCCTAATGCTAGCTGACATTCCGCTGTAACTAGTTCTCTAGTTGATCCGGCTGGGCGTGACGTAATCAACAAATGTTTCTTGAACCTGTAACTTTTTAAAACCATATAATAATATAGCCTCAAGTCTGTACTTCTGAATGGCTAGATTGATAATTAAATTCAGTCTTATAAAAACTTCTTTTAACCCCTCCCTTTTTTTTTCTACCGGTACTCTAACCGGGTACTCTAAAAGGTGAGATTATTTTTTTGTACCTGGGGGAAATGCAGTTGTGGTTTCCGCGAAAAAAAGAAATTAAAAGGAAAAATTTTT
>NW_026971965.1:0-12760 GCF_026151205.1 Bolinopsis microptera | reverse complement strand
CCCCGGTAAACAAAACCTTTATTCCCAAACCCAAAAAAACCCCTAACCATAACCCCGAAGCTATCCATAACCCTTTTTCTTATAGTAAAGGCTCTTACGGGCATTGTCTGCTCGATACGCTAGGGACCCCAGATACACCTTCCTAGACGTATTTTTGACGTAGAATCGAATAAAAGTAGTTTCGAGATGATTGGACTGAGTTTAACGCGGGGATAAAATCGCAAAAAACCGATTTTTGGGCCAAAAATAGGCCAAAAAAACCATGTTTTTTGATATTTTGAACAAGTCAACTTTGTTGGCATGTCGGCAAAACTTGCATGGGAAATAGCTAAAACACAGCCGCACGAGATGGTTTAAAAATTTTAAAAATCCCTCTGTTTTTACGCGGGTAAAAATCCAAAAAAGTGGTATGTGGTAAAAATTTTGACTTTTTTGCTTGAAGTTTGAATAAATATAATTTTTTGCAGTCGTATTTGATCAACCCACAAATAGTCACATCGTGTTTGCCTAAATTTTTCCTTTCCGAGAAGTACCCACTTTATATACTTTATCGAAGTTTGAATATTGTCACTCCGCAAGCGTTTTTGCCAAATTTTCGACGCGCACTACGCGCAAAAGCATTTAGTTGTTATCAATTGGCACCCGCGCGTTCATCATAAATTTCAAACAGCTATAACTCAGCGAGATTATGTCTGTTCTAGCTCATATTTTCACACCAAATAGAAAATAATGTGATCTTATTGCTGACAAAATATGAATATAATTACTCTATTTGCCTTAGAGTAATAGACTGTCAAAGTTTAAAACGCGCATTGGTATAGCACGTGACTAATAAGGCCAAATTTATACTTTTTAACATATTATCGATCCTTAGACATCATACTATTGTGTACAATTAGCGGTTAGGGTCTCTAAACTCGTAGCAGAAAACACGTCTTTTGCCCGTAAGAGCCTCTACTATTAACACAGCCCTAGGCCTAACCCTAACCCGAGCCATAAACGTGATCGAACTCGTGTTTTATTAGCATGTCACGTCACCACTGACCAAAACGGTTTTTTGCCCATAACTCTCCAGAGAAGCATTTTTACCTTACGTCATGGGGGTGATTCGAGCTCAGCATCCAAAAATACACTACACCTACCTATATCAATTTCATACCCAAGGGGGCTGTTCACAAGCATTTTCTTAAAATTTGGGCGATCGAATTAGTAGGAGCGTCAACTGAAATTGTAGGTTTACAACCTACCAGGACACGCGCCGGGGAGTTCCAAAATATATTAAACCCACGAGGATTTAAAAAGGCATCAGGGGGGAAGTTACGGTACCCAAAATTTGGGGGAAAACCTGTGTTCGGGTTCCTCCTGAAGAAAAATCTTTGGAGAAGCCTCAACCGGGGGGTGTTCAGCCAAACTCGCCACCCGTTATGGGCTAGGAAAACATGGATTTTTTCATTGTTTGGAATTCCAGGATTGGGGAAAGATAGGGTCTCCCGGATTTTCCCCCCCAAATTTCGGCCTTAACTTCCTCTCCTCCTCCCCTAATAAACTTCACTCCCTACAATTCCTTTTCTACAAAGGGTTTGTTTGTTAAAAATCTTATCTCGACGGGTTCTTTTTCTTTCTTTTTATTATTTGCTCCGTAGATAAAGCTTCAAATTTATTTGTTTTGTCTTGCAAAGAAAGTTTTTTTTCTTTTTTAAAACCCTTTTTCCAACGAACTTGGCTTACGATCTTCACTTCTTTAGAGGTGGTTCGTGGCAATTCTAACTTATCTTTTCCGGTTAAACTCTGTAGAGGGTTTGAATTATTATTCGGAAACCTGTGAACTTCATTAAAGATAACTTTAAATTTCGTGTTTTCTATTTTAACAACCTTTGTTTCTCCCGAGAAATCTTTTGGATTCCTAAAACGCACAAGAAATCCTTAAAGTCTAGATTTTATAGCTGGGGCCAGTAAATGTTCCCCACTAAGCGGGAATTTCAGTTTTTAGTCAACAAGCTTTAAAAGTTTTTAAAAAAGAAATACTTTTCCAAAAAAACTGCAACCTCTATTTACAAACAATACTGGGAATTAACTGCGAGGACCAATTAACAGCTCTAAACAGTTCCTGGAAAAGGCGGGCTTAGACTGGGGAGATTTTTAATTTGCGGGGTATAACGACTTTTTACCCCTCTGTATAACCATTCTGGGACCTTTCGGTTGTACAGTCACTGCTTTTCGAAGCAAAATTTAGATCTCCCCCTTTTAGTAATACGAATAAATTTATTTGTGTTGTCCTCTGTATAAGAAACAAACAAATTTTTTCTCTAAAAAAAGGGGAATTAACGGATACTATTTTTTTTCTGCTGTCAACTCAAAAAACGCTATTACAATTTATTCTGTTTAAACCACTTTTGTTTTTGTTTGGGATCTGATTTTAGTACCAAACGAAAAGGCATTCCCATGGGAGGGAATTCTATTTAGCCAGTTTCGTTTGATTTTTTCGCTAGGGAAGTGGGTGAATTCCACTAATGACACGCCTAATCAAAGAAAAAAGTTTCGGTCTCCCCTAAGCTCCTCTTCAAAGAAACTGCAGTTATGTTCGACGAACCTCAAACCCCCAGGGGACTTTTTTGCATTTTCTCTAAACCTAATCAGGTCCATTTTATCCACCTGGCCCTGCTTATGGAGAGGGGGTGGGTTGTGGGCCCGACCAATAATGTCCCGTAAAACTATCCTTCGACATCAACATCTCGTTTGAATAACGCCGGGGGGACAGGGTCCCCCACCAAGCTTTACAAAAAAACCTTGATGACTTAAAACTTTCCTGTGGTCTTGTACACCTTTTCCCAAAAACAGTAAATATTTCCCTTTTTTGTTGGTTAAAAATGTTTTTTACGGTCAGGTCCTTCTTTCGTTACTCTTTCCATTATTCTCGGGACCTTGTTTTTCTTTTTCTGTGTTTTTACCAACCACCCTTTATATAGGACATTTTCTTCAAGAGGGTTTTAAAAGGGACAGACTCCTGAAGAGGTAAATTCAGAAAGCTTCTGAAAAAGACCACCTTAAAGTTTCTGTACAAAATCCCAGTATACCTTAAATGTCAGGACATCCCTTGGGACATCACATTTAACGTGAAACAGGTGATAAACTGACGAGTGATTTGCGGGGGGGGTCTTTGGCCACATTAAAACCGGTAACGGTATTTAAAACCCCCGAAAAAAACCGGTGGTGCCAAAGTCATCTTGCTGATGTTTTCACCATAAACATTATTTCCTTCTCTCCTTTTTTTCCTTCCGTCTTTTTCTTTACTTACAGTTTCGGGTTTACTTTTTTTCACCAGGGTTTACCTAAGGTTCAATTTATTCTTTTTGGGGGGGGTTTCACTTTGGGTATTGGCTTCATTCCCGTTTCCTTTTCCTTATTCTTTTTACTTATTTTTTTTATATGGGTTTAATGAGAAGGGAAAAACAGATATTTTTAACGAGTATCACCCGTTAACAAACTGAAAGGTGCTTTCGAAAATTTCATAAATCACTTTAATTTTCCCGGGGCAAAACCCTCTGGCTAAGGGTTTACGTTAGGTAGTTGGCCACCATCCGACAGTGGGGGCCGCGCGGCGGGCCGACTTGTAGGAGGGGTTTTTAGCCGCAAAAATTTTGGCCCCCAAAACAAATTTTATTTTATTTGTTTTGAAGAAAATAGAAAATTTTCTTCCAAAAAAAAAAAAATATTTGGAGTATCCTTCCCGATTGCCCCTATTCCAGAGCCCCTTTGGCGCTTGCATTTGGGCCGAAAAACCCCACATGCAAACTGGTTAGGGCAAATTTTTTCCCCGATCTCCAATTGCAAACAAAAATTGGTAAGCTTACCCCTTTAGTATGGGGATTTACAAAGAAAGTGGTCCGAAAAAATTTAAAGCATATTCCACCCCATGGGGGGGACATTTTATGTTACAGCTAAAAAACCCAGCGTATTTTGCCCCATTTTTTTTTAAACTATATCATTTTTCCGATATCCCCCAAAAATTTTTTTCGGACAGTTGTAAAAAAGCCCTATTAAAAAAGGGGTCGTCCCAAATTTTTTCAAATGTCGTTTTCAAACGAAAAAAAAATATTTCATATACCCGAATAATTACGACAAAAATCAACGATTTGGTAAAAATTACGGGGGGAATTTGGTAAATTTTTAGGGCCTTGGGGGGGCGCGGGGGGCGCGCGCTTAATTCCGGGCGGCGGAAAAGTGGATGAAAAAACGTATGTCAATTTTTTTTTTTACCCGGGCATTTTTTCTCGGGGGCTTTACCTGATATTGGGGTTTTTACAAAAACATGTTAAAAGGCTATTATGTTTTTAAAAACATACAAATGGTTCGGGGGGGAAAAAAGGCTGGAGGGGGGGGGCCCAAAAAAAAACTTTTCAGCTACTTTTTTCCAAACCCCGGGGGCCCAAATCAAAAAAAAACACCCCTTTGGGGGAAAACCACTGATCTTTCCAAAAAAAGGTATACAAAAATTTGGTATTGTGAAAAATTTCTAAAAGTCTCTAAAAAAACAGTTTTTTCTGGTTAAAAAAAATTTTTAAAAAAATCCGGCAATTTTATTTTTTTTTTTTTCCCCAACCCTCTACTAAAGTTTATTTCCCCTTTTCCCCTAAAAGTAAAAAGAAAAAAATAAAATTTTTGGGACCCCCGGGTTTTTTCGGGGGGCCCAAAATGGAAAAAAAAAGTTTTCGTCCGTGAAAATTTTAAAAGTTGTGCCAGGGGGCAAAATTTGGGGGGGGGGACAATTTGGTTTATTGTTTTTCCTTGTGGGGGAAATTGGTTATGGGGGAGGGGCCCCCCGCGCACTAAATTATGCTTTCTCGCAACCCCATTTAAAAAATTTTTTTTATTTTTTTAAAATTTTTTTATGTTCAAAATTTTGTTTTTTCAGTATTTACGATGTCAATTTTGAATTTTCACAGGGTCGGGGTTTTGGGGGTCCATTTTTAAAACTATTTTTTAAGGGGTCTTCAAAAGGAAAAAGGGGAGAAAAATGGGGTTTCCCCAAGGCGAAGGTTAAAGCCCATTTGGGTTTTTTGTTTTTTTCCGATCCGCCGATAGGGGTGGTTTCGGGGGGTTTTTTCTTAAAATTTTTTTGGCGGGGGCGGGGGGCCCTAGTGTGGATGCGCTAAAACATTAAAAAATCGTTTTCGCTTTTTTAAAAATGTACCGAACACAAACTTTTTCAAATTTAAAGGGAATTTGCCCCCCTATTTTCGAAATTAATTTTTATGGCTAAAAAATTGGCTTTCGTTTTTTGGGGGCCCCAAAAAAGCCGCACATTTTTTTGAACACTTTTCAAAAATTCATTTTAATTCATTTGCTTTTTCTTTTTTTAACCCTTTTTGGGGGGGGCAAGGGGTCAATTTCGTTACAATTTCTATTTTTTTTATATAGTTTTTTTTTGTGTAAAAAAATAAGTCCCTTTTAAAACCCCTATTTTTCGTTTTAAAAAAAAATTTTTTCACAGAATTAATATGTGATTTTTTCAAAATGATTTTTTTTCAGGCTTCAGTGCGATTTATATTTTAGGGGGGGGGCCGGGTTTAAAAAATGTTAAAATCTGGTTCTTTATGCCAAAAAGGGGAAGGTTGAGGTAATTTCCTTTTTATTACAATTTGTTTGAACCATTGTTTTTTTTTTTTTTATTTAATAAAAATTAAAGCGGTTTATTGTAAAACTTTAAATTTTTCTATTTTTTTCACTTTTTCGTGGGGCCTCTTTGAAGCTTTTTTTTGGGTTATTTAATGGTTTGACTGATTATTTTTTTTCGGGGGTTTTTTTCGACCCAAAGCAGATAGGCTTAAATCGGTTTTTTCTTTCCAAATTAGTTGCAGTGGTGGGGGAACAAAGGTCAGGAAATTTTTTCAGTTTTTTCTTTTTTTTCCCAGGGGGGTTGTTCCTTTTTTGGGTTTTCAAAAACTCCCTTCGGGGGGTGAAGAAAAATGCTTTTTTCTTTTTTGGGTTTTTTTTTAAAATTGGATCATTTTTGGGGGAATTTTTCGAAAGAAGTTTTAAAAAAAAATTGAAGGTACCGTTTTTTTTTCAAATAGGGGCGGGGGGTCGTTCACTTTTAAAACTTTTAAATCAGGGGGAGGGGGGGGGGGGGGGGGTTTCCAAAATTTTTACGGGTTGTGTAATTTTGGAACAAAAAAGCTATGTGAAAAAAACTGTTATTTTCCCAAAAAAAAATGATTATGTAAACAGGAACGACCCCAAAGGGAAAAAAAACCCCAAATGATTTTTTTTTGGGGTTTATCCTTGTGTAGAAAAAGAAAATTTTTAAAAAAATCTTTCCTCCGCGGGGGGAAAGGTTTAAATTTAAATTAATTTTTTTATGTTGTTTTTATTCGATTTAATATTGAAAAAAATTATTACCTTTTAAATTTGTTTGGAAAAAAAAAGGGTTTATTTTCCAATGTGTGCGATAATACTTTGTGGAATTTAGGTGATGTACAATTTTTTACTTAACTTTATTTTTTACCCTTACCAAAAAAATTTTGTGGACCCCTGTAAAAAAAAATTTTCCCCCCCCTTGTTGGCGCCCCCTCCCCCCCTCTTTTTAAAAAAGGGGGAAAAAATTTGGAAAAACTTAGGAAATTTTTAAGGGGGTAAAAAACCCCCCGAAAAATCTCTTTTATATTTGTATCCCCTTTTTAGGGGGACAAAATGACCCCCGGGGGGGGGCTCCCAAACCCAAACCCGGCCGGGGGGTGGGGTTGAGGGGGCCCCCGTTCACAAGCAAGGGGGCCACTTTGGTTCTATTTGCCGTGAGGTTTTGTCTAGCTAAAAGGGGGTTTGGGGGTCCCCCCTTTTTTTTTTCTTTTTTTTTTTTTTTTTAAAAAATCTCTAAAAGTGTTTTTTAGAGAAAAAACGCCACGTTTTGCCTTTCCTCGTTTTTTTTAAAAAAAATTTCCCCCCATTCAAACCAAAAGTTTTGGGCCCCCCCTAAGATGTTATTAATTGGCACATTTTTTCAAAAATTTGTTTTTTGGGGGCCCCAACAAAGGGGGGGGCCAGTTGGGGAGGGGGGGGCCATTTTTTTTCACCCCCAAAAAGGGTGTTCTGAAATTTTTTTTTTTTAATTTAGCTGAATTTTTATTTGAGATGGGGAAAAAAATTATTGGTTTTATTGGGAGTTTTTAAAAGGGGTTTTTTTTTATAAAGTCATTGTTGACTTTTTGTTTTTTTTTGTTTAAAAATTTTTTTTTTAAAAAAAAAAAAAACGGGAAATTTGCGGGGGAATTTTGGTGCTCAAAAAAATGAAAAAAAAAGGGTGGGGGCGTTTTTTTTGGCCCCTTCCCCTACAGTGGGTTAATTTGGGCCGTTGGCGCCCCGGGGGAAAAAAAAGGGGCCCCCCTTTTGGGGGGCCCCCCCTTTCCCCTTTTTGGGGTGCCCTTCCCCAAAATTGAAAAAAAAATTGGGTTTTTTTTAAGGGGGTTTGGGGGGGTTTTTAAAATCTCAAAAAAAAGTTTTTGTTTTTAGAGAAAATGGGGCGTGTTTTTTTTACTTATTTAAAATTTTTTTAAAGGGTCTTAGGCTTTTTTGCTCATTTTTTGATTTAAAGTTTGATTTTTTTTACCTTTTTGTTTTGGTGGCTTTTTCATACTTTAGTAAAAATTCAAATTTAAAAATTTTTCAATTTTTATTGTGCAACAAAAATTTTATTTTTTGGGGTTTTCCACTTGCGCTGTTTTCCCATGGAAAACACTGCGCAGGGGAAGTGATTCTTTTTTCGATTTTTTTTTGTCCCCCTTTTTTTTTCCCCCAAAAAAAAAGTTTCAAATTAAAATTTTTTTTCCAAAAAATTTATTTTTTTTCCCAAAGTTTTTGAGTAAACGTGGGTTTCTGAAATTTTTTTCTAGTATTTTGCGGGTAAAGGTGACAGGTTACCCAAAAAAAAAAATTTTTTAAAAATGAAGTTTAAAAAATTTTTTTTTGGCAAGTTTTTGCTAAAAATTTTCGGGGTTTTTGGGGGGTTTCAGGGGGGGGGGGTTTTCCCCATTATTGGGGGAATTTTTTGTTTTGGAAATTTGTTGATTAATTGGTTTTAAAATTTAAAACTTTTTTTTTTTTTTTTTGGGGTTTTTAAAAAGGGGGAATTTTGTTACAAAATAGCATGATAGATCTGAAAAAATGGGAAAAAAAAATTAAAATTTTCCTTATGGAAAGTTTTAAAAACCCCAAAAGTTAAAAAAAATAAAAAATTATTTTTTTTTTAATGGTTTTCAAATTTAAAAGGGGTTGTTCGTCCTTTTCATTTTTTACGGGGGGGGGGCCCTTTTTTTATTAGAAAATTTTCAAATTTTCCCCAAAAAAAATTAATTAAAATTTCGGTTTTTTCCCCAATTTCAAGGGGAAGGGTTTTTAGAAAAAAAAAAGGTTTCCCTTTTTTAATTTTCTGATTGGTTTAAAAACAGTAAAAAAGTTTTTACCCCCCCAAGGTAATTTTTTTGGGTTTATTTAAAAAAATTACTTTTTTTTAGGTTTTAGGGGGACGTTGTGAAAATTTTTGTGCCCCAAATTTGGGGCCCATTTTTTTTTGGGGTTAAGGGCCATACAAAAATTTTTGGGGGCCTACTTGATTTTTAAATTTTTCTGGAACTAAGAATTTTAAATACAAAAATTGTAAAAAAAACTTTTTTTTTTCCCCCAAAAAACTTAATTTTTGGTTCAGGGGGGGGGAATAAAATTTTTAAAATTTTTATTCTTTTTCGCCTAAAAAAAATTATTTTTTTTAAAAACCGAAGGATTAGCCAATTTTAATTAGGGCTTAAAAACGTCCCCCCCCAAAAAACGTTTTTTGAAAACAAAAAACTTGTCTTTTTTGTTGTTTGAAAACCAATCTTGTTCTTTTCCCTTTTTTTGTTTTATAAAAAAAAACTCCTTTTTTTAAACTAATTTAACCCCTACAAAGGGGGGGGGCCAAAATTTTCAAAAGTTATTGGTGTTCTTTTAAATTTTTGGGAAAAAAAATTGGGGGGGGAATGTATCTTTTATTTTTCAAACTTTTGGGGGGTGCGGGGGCTTCAGTTGATTAAAAATTTCTTGCTTGGTTAATGGGGGAGGGGGTTTTCCCCCAGGTTCGATTTCCCAGCTAAAAGGGTCCCGCCCCTTTCCCCCAAAGGGGGTGGGGGTCTTTGGGATGTCGTTTTAAGGTTTTTCCGATTTGTTCATAAAACCCCCCCGGTTTCCACTAAGCCGAATTTTTCCGGAGAAACGGGGGGGTGAGAGTTAAATGGGGGAGGCTCAATTGCAGCAAAAGTCTTGGGGGACGAAGAAGTATGGTTACACACTCCTTAAAACGTCCAGGGGGGCTTGTTTTAAATTGAAATTTCCTTTTTGGCTTCCTTTTAATTTGGGGGGTTACCCTTGTGTTAACTTTTGTGGCTGTGTTTTTTGTGTTTTTAAAATTTTTTTAAATTTTAAAAACCTTTATTTTTCAGGCAAAAAAAAAAACCCTTCCCCGTGTTTTTTTTATTTTATTTATTTATTTTTGCCCAGCAATTTTTGGGGGAAAATTTTTAATGGGTTCTTTTCAGTTTTTTTCTTGGAGAATCCCTCTTTGCGGGAAAGTTTGGGAAAAAGGGCTGGGGGGGTTCGGGGGGCGCCCCTTTTCCCCCCTTTTTTTCCCCCAAAAAAACCCTTTTGGGGGGAAACGTGTTTTGCAATAGATTTTGTGGCAGGAAATTTTCCCCCAATGGGGACGGAAAGGGAGAATATAAGGGCAATTTGGGGGGGGGGCCCAAAAATCAACCTTTTAAGAAATAACGGGGCAGGTTTGGTGTCATTATTTCAGGGAAGGGTTTTTTTGGTTTTTGATAAACCCCACCTTGTCAAGGTTTTGTTGAAAAATTTTAAACCCTTTTGGGGAATTTAAATTTTTTTAAAAACTTGGAAAAAAATTTTTTTCTTTCCCTTTTTTTCAATTTTAAAAATTTGAATTATTTGGGGAAAAAAACTTTTTTTAAAAAAAAAATTTTAAATAAATTTTTATGTATTTTTAAAAAAATTTACATGGTTTACTTTAAAAACCTCCAAAAACCAGGGGGGAATATGAGTAGCAAAGTTTTTTTTTCTTTTTTGGCTGAAAGGGGGAGAATTGCGGGGAAATTTATCAAGTTCTATCGGACTAATACACACCCCGGGGCCCCCTCCCCCCGGGGAAACTATTTGGGGGGGGGAACCCTCTAAAAACGGTTAGGGATAAAAACGTTTTTAACACTTTTTTAAAACCCCAAATGTTTTTGATTTCCTCAAATGGGGTTTTTTGTTTTTAAAAGTTTTTTTTGATATAAAGGGGTACCTTCCCCCTTCTTTCCGTTCTTTATAATCTTACAGTTTTTATTAGGAAAAATTCATGTTTTTCTAAAACCACTAATTTACCATTTAACCAGCTTCCCATTATCTCAGGTAAGTAGTTACGCACAAGAATCACCCCACACCTCCCAAACTCTGTAGTTTCTGAGAAAACTGCTCTGATGAGGTGAATTTTACCTGCTCCACTCTAACATTTATATAGGGGGGACTATTGATATAACCCTTACTGTAAAGTAGCCTGGAAAAAATATGTCAGAATATTTCAGTCATTTTTTTGGGGGTACATGAAGTGCCGTGGGGTTAATGGGGAGCTGGACGCTACAGATGGGTTTGTTGTGTTAAAAACTTCAGGCCCACAGGTCCAGGGGGTTGTGACATTTCAAGCAACCTCCTGTCCTTTAAATTTTCTGCCTAAACTTTTTTCTGCATTTCTGGCTGAGACCCAACATAGACCATCAAGGGGAAGGCGCAGTGGCAGCTGCAGAAGAGGAGATGAAGGACGGTCGAGGGAAAAGGTTTCCATTTCTGGGGACACCGATTTATTGCTGGGTGACCATGGGCTATTATGGACAACTCAGGGGGAAGGGGCCTACAGGAGGTCAACTGATCTATTAGGTTTCATTTACAGCTCCTACGTTGGGCTCAGAAATAAATGCAAAAGAAGGGGACCCCAATGCATGGCTGTAAGCAAGTGCGCCTCCCAGCGGACCTTTTCATCAAGGATGATTGTTATTGAGCTGTCCGGTTGAGGGGTGAAACCCGTCGACGGCAGGTTAGCAAAACCTTTGTTTTTTCCTTGGGTTTGGCCAAACTTTCTTTGGGGGGGATGGGAACAATTCGACAGGGGGGGGGGGCCCTGGATTTCCCCGTACCCCAAAAAGGCTAAGGGGGCGCCCTTTCTCCACCCGGGGGAAAACATTTTGGGAATAAGCAGACCAAAAAAAAGGACTCCAAAAACCAAAAAAAGGGATTTTATAGGGGTTGGCGGGCCTCCCCCATTTTTTTTTTTTATGGGAGTGAAAGTTTTGGAAAAACCCCCCAAAAAAAGCGGATAAAAAAAACGTTTTGGGGGTTTTCCAATTTTAAAAAACTCCTTGAAAAGGATTTTCCTTGGGGATTAAAGGGTTTTTTTTTTCTTTGGGGGGGCCCCAAGAAGAAGTTTTTTTAGGGGGGGGGGGGCTGGCATCAAAGTCTTTTTTGGCTTTTTCTCATTTTGCTCCGGGGGGCTACTTTTTGGAAGGGGGGACATGTTTTTTGAAAAGGGGCCCCGGGGGGGGGGTTTGACTACCGGGGTTTTCTTTTTAAAAATGGAAGGCCCCAAATTTTTTGGGGAAAAAAGGGGCCAAGGGGGGGCGGGACCTGTAAAAAAAGGGGGGAAGGTCCGCGTCTCGAAGGGGCTTTAAGTTTTACGGGGTGTTGAAAAAAACATCGGAAAAAAAACCCACAACAGAAGTTTTGGCTACCAAAAAACCGGGGGTTTACAAGGGGGGGGAAAATTGTTACGCCGCCGTTTGGTGGTTTGATTGCGGGGGCCCATTCCCATTCGATTGGGGGGGGAAACCTTTTCCCTTTTTTAAAAAACATGTGTATGTAGTAAATGGTTACTAAAAATTTTTAATGGGGGAAATTGGGTTTTTTCCCTTTTTCTGTAAAAGTAAGGGCTTCGGGTTTTCCGTATAATTTTTACTGAAAAAGTTGCTTTTTTATTAAAAAACATTGGCCCTTTAAAACCCCTTTTATGTTAGTAGCAAAAAAATTTTTTCCCAGTTTTTTAAAATTTTACTGTAAAAGTTCAAACCCCTTGTCCGTTAAAACCTTATGTAAAGAAACTAAACATGTCCAGTATAAACCTTTTCTTTTTAAAAGTGAAACATTGCCGTTTTTTAACCTTTATGTTAGTAAAGTAAACATTGCCAGTTTTAACCTTCTGTAAAGAAAATCTAACATTGTTCCAGTATAAATCTTTATGAAAAAAGTGGGCAAAACCATTGTCCATTTTTAAATTTTACTGTAAAGTAGCTTATTTTTTAAATTTGTCCGGGTTAAAACCTTTTCTGTTTAAGTGCTAACATTTTCCAGTATAATCTTACGTAAAGTTTTCTAACTTGGTCCAGTATAACTTACTGTAAAGGGGGCTAAAAACATTGCCCAGTTATTCTTATTTTTTTAAAAAGTGGGGTAACATTTGCCCCAGTTAATTTTTCCTGTAAACGTAGCTAACATTGTCCGGGTTTTCCTTTTTACTTTTTTAAAGTATCTAACATTTTTTTTAAAATTTTTTTTTATGTAAAGTTAGCAAAACTTTTTGGTCCAGTAAAATTTTTACGTTTAAGTAGTTTAACTTGTCCAGTATAACCTTACTGTAGGTAGCAAAACTTGTCCATTTAAAAACCTTCTTTTTGGGTTCTTAAATTTTTAG
>NW_026971964.1:0-12771 GCF_026151205.1 Bolinopsis microptera | reverse complement strand
CCCCACTGAAAAAATAAAAAACTTTTCAATTTTATTTTTTTTCAGAATGTTCGGGGGGGGTTTTTCCCGAAAAAGGGCTTCTTACGGGCACTCAATCCGTTACTATTGTTTCAACCTAATCCGGTACATATTGTTCAACCTTAATAATTTAAGAAACCGGATGGCCAAAAGTCTTTCAAAATAGCCACTCAGAGAATAATCAAAGACATACATACATATTTCCAACATAAACTTATATCGCTAGGGTCCGAACCTGAGGAAACTGAAATAAAGTTAAATATTAAAACCTTAGTTTTAGCTCTTCTGGACGCTCCTTCGAAAGAGAAACCCTGCTGTAAGTAGGCGATATTCCATGGTAAAACCAGGCAAACGGGAAATTCCCGCTTTCAATCTCACTAACACAATTTTACCAACAAACACTTAACGCTACTCCACCAACAAACAAATCAGCACACACACACCCATTACCTGGGATTCATTAAGTTTTTACTTTTCATGTTCCGGCGGCCAACTAATGTGCTATCCCATTATGCTAAAATAACTCAGTGGTAAATGTACCTAGAGAAGAAATTGCGATGTTTGAAAATATTAAAAAGACTAAAAACTACCCCCACTAAAATTAATTAACGTATTAAAATAATTAACTTATTGACTAATTAACTTATTTAAACTAACATTAACTTATAAACTAATTAAACTAATTAATACTAATTACCGATTAACTAATACTAATTAAAACTAATTAAACTAATTAACTAATTAACTAATTTAACCTTTAAGTTAGTTGAATTAGAATGCCCCACAGCGACATTTTCCAAACTCCGCTTTGTTGAAAAAAAGTATCAAAAGCTAAAATTAAGGTAAGTTTTTTCTTTTATTTATTGTAAATATATCAATCATTTGCAAAGAATGTAGAAGTTATTAAGTGATCTACTTTTTGTGTGTTCAATTTTTATTGCCTGAAAATAATTAGTGGTGGAAAGTTTTAAACATAGCGAAAAAAAAATAAATTTTCATGAGTAATCGTAAATTGCATATAAAGTATAACTAACATACCTCAACAGCTAATAGCCGGGGACGGAGGCCACTGGAAATGGTGGCGGTAAATAAATACGGGTCCCCTGTGTTGTGGGTATCGCTCTACGACCCCGGCGGTTACTTCATCTCCTCAATCGTAGAAACTATCCCCTGAATCAATATTTTGTAATGGGCCAAATATCTCGAGGTTTTTGTTTTTTAATTCTTTATATATTTTTCGTAGGGGAAAGTTAGCGAGCAGCATTTTATGGGGAAATCGTGAGATACGATGATGTAAAATAATTCAATTTGAGAGAATCATGAGCTGGAACAATATTCCCCAATTTAAATTTTATTATGTTGCTTTAAAACTATTGGTTAAAGTATTTGTTAAGGACTTATATTATCATTAAGTTTAGTGGAAAAAATTTCTATCAGGAAACAGGTCCCTAAATAAATTTGTATTTTCTATTACTTCCACAAATATCCTCCACCAGATCTCACCTGTCCAGTTGTGTGTGGAGTGGGGTTCAGCAAAATATGTTGACCGTCCATCAACCTACGTCCAGCAGCCGCAAAGTTTAAAGAGGATCTCACTGCTCTCCTCCCCCTACTCCAATCTCTCCTTCCTTTAATATTAGATCTTTTAGCTCGACCTGTTGTTTTTAAAAAATATGGCGGTGAGTACAGAATTTAGCTTGACCACTTTACTGGTATATGGTAAGGGCCGGGTAAGATTGCTCTTGCGTGGTAAAAATTCTTGTATAAAGGGGACACTTCCTAATTTGTACTGTCCGTGACCAAAATTACCTTTATTTTCGTAACTTTAATTGTTTTACATTATTTGATCTCAGAAATTTTCATCTTTTACGTGTTCCCCCCCCCCCCCCCCACCTAAAAAAGGTAAAAAAATAATGAGAGAACCTAATTCACAAACGACCTGTTTATTTCAGAGAAACAACTCCCAACAAAGCGATTAACACGAGTTAATGCTCTCCCCTCCTGAAGCACAACTCCGTGTTCACACTGTGCTCCCAGTAAATCCCCGCATTTTACTCGGTCTCCCAACCAACCGACCAGGAACCCTTTCACTCCTCCCTCTCTCCAACCTCCCTCTCAACCCTAACACCAACATGACTCCTCCCAGCACTTCCCAAACCATGACTCTTCAGCACCCTCCTTTCCCAGTCTAACTCCTCATTCCATTCTATCAGCTTTCCCAATATGAGTAATAAACTATTATATGATAAAAACACCTAATATGAGGTAAATTTATACGATCTCCTGGTTTCTCCTGGGTGTTTTTCGATTTCATATTTTCTGGTTGTTAAAATTTCCCTCCAGTTTAGGTGGATTATTTAAGTTATTCTTGGTGGACATAACATCTAACTACCTTTTGCCAGTTTCTCAACACCAGCTTCGAGACGGGGGGACAGCAACTACCACTTCCTCCGGCCTCTCCTAAAAAATCCGAAAGAGAGTCCCTCCGACCTGAACAATTTTTATCTGAGTACCTGAAAGGAGTACGAGGAGAAGGAGAAGTGGCCTGTCCACGTGGTAGATTTCTGACCGGAGGTCCCCTGGCGGGAGGGATGGGCTCCATCGACCCACAGAGACCCCCCCCTTTCAATTAAAAAAAAAGGGAAAAAAAAGGAAAAAGGAAGCCCAAATTTCCCCAAAAAAAAAAGGGACCTTTTTTTTTTTTTCGGGAAAAACCCCCCCAAAAAAGGGGGTTTAAAACCAGGGGGATTTTTAAATGCCCCCCTCCCCCCTCCTAAACCCAAAAAAAACCCCCTTTGGTTTTCCCCCCTGGTGGCCCCCCAGAAAATTTTCCCCGGTTTTTTAAATTTGGGTTTTCCCCCAAAACCAAAACCCCGGAACCGGGGGAAAACCCCCCTTTCCCATTCCCCCCCCTCTTTTTCCCAAACCCCCTCCAACCCAAAATTTTCCCAAACCCCCGGGGGGAACCCCCCCCCCAAAGGGAATTTTCCCAAAACCCTTTGAACCTCCCCGGGAAACCCCCCTTTTTCCAGTTTAACTTTTTCTTTTTTCCTTTTCCTTTTTTAAACCCCCTTCCCAATTTAATGGGGGTAAAATTAATTTTTTTAAAAATTTAAAAAAAAAACCCCTTTAATTTAATGGGGGAAAATTTTTTTTAAAAACGTCCCCTTTTGGTTTTCTTGGTTTTTCGTTTTTTTCCATTATTTTTTCTGTTTTTAAAAAATTCCCCCCATTTAAGGGGGTTGGGAATTTTTTAAAAAGGAAAAACCTTGGGGGGGGACAAAACATTTTTAACAAACCTTTTTCCTTTTTCCCCCTCAAAAACCCAGCTGGGGGAAGGGGGGGGGGGGGGGGGAAACCGGGCTCCCCAATTTTCCCTTTCCGGGGGCCCCCCTCCCCCCAAAAAAATTTTTCCGAAAAAAATTTCCCCTCCAAACCCTAAAAAAAAATTTTTTTTTAAAATTTTTAAACCCCCGGGGAAAGGATTTACGAGGGGGGGAAAGGGAAAAGGGGGGCCTGCCCCCCCCAACGGGGGTGGATTTTTTTCTAAAACAGGGGGTTGGGCCCCGGGGGAGGGGGGGGGCCCCCAAGGGGGGGCCCCCCCAAAAGGGAAGCCCTTTTTGGCCCCCACACCCCCCCCCTTTTTTCCCTTAAAAAGTTCCCGGAAAAAATTTAGGGGCCCGGGGGGGTTTTCGGGGGGGGAACCCCAAAGGCTTTTTTAAAAAAAAACCCCAAAGGGCGGGGCCTGGGGGTTTCCCCCCTCTTTTGGGAAGGGGTTTGGGGGTCCCCCCCCCTTCCCCCCATAGCCCCCCCTTGATTTTTTGGGACCGGGGGGAAAATATTCGGAAAAGGGGAAAACCCCGGCAACGATTTTTCCCAGGCCCCTGATTTTTGGGCATAAATTAAAATTAAATTTATTTTTTTAAAATTCCGGGAAAAAAAAAGGGTTTAAAATTTTTTCCCTTTTAAACCCGGGGTTTTTTTTTTGCCCAAAATTTGGACCTTTTCCCCCAAAATTTATTTTAAACGAAAAAAACATTTTTTCCGGGCTCCCGGGTTTGGAAAATTTTAAAAAAAAAAAAAACCGAAAGCCCCCAAAAAATTTTTAAAAATTGTTTTTGGTTCCCCCTCATTCCCTTTTTCCTTTTCCCCCCTTCAAATTTTCCCTCACTCCTTCCCTCCTCCACCCCCCAAACAAACACCGGGGAAGTTTAAAGGGAAAAATAAAAAAAAAAAACAAAAAAAACCCCGGGTTGGGGGGAAAATTAAAGGGGGGGGAAGTGGAAAAAAAGTTGGGGGGTTTCCCCATTTAAACCCAAAAAAGCGGGCCCCCTTTCGGGGGCCGGGGGGTTTTCCCCCACCCCCACTAAAACCCCCCCCGAAACAAAAAAACCAGCAATTTTTGGGGTTAAGGGGGGGTTAGGTTTACTGTGGGTTTTTTTTATTTTTTAAAAAGTTAAAAAAAAAAAACACAAACACCCAAAAAATTGGGGGGTTTTGGGGGGAAATTTAAAAGGGTTTATTTGGTTAAGTTTTTTTAGGGGTTAAAAACCCCCCAAAAACCCAAAACCCCACCCCAATTTTTGGGGTTTTTAGGGGGGAAAAAAAGGTTTTTATTTAAAAAGGGAAAATTTGGGGGGAAAAACGGGGAAAAGGGATTTTTTTTTTTTTAAAATTTTCCGGGCGGCCCAAAAGGGGGAATTTTTTTTACCCTTACCCAACCCCTTTTTAAAAAATTTGGGGGAAACCCTAGCCCTTTCCCTGGGGAAAAAATTTTTTTTTAAATTTTTTTCCTTTTAATTTTTTTTAATTCCGGGAATTTTTTCCCCAAACCCAAAAAAAACTTTTTAATGTTTTTTTTTCGGGGGAAAAAATTTTTAAAAGGGTTTAAAAACCCGGGGAAAAATAAAAATGGTTTTTTTTGCAGTTTTTTTGGGAGCCCTTAAATTTTCAAAATTTTCCCCCATTTTTTTAAAAAGAAATGGGGGTTTTTTTTTTTTTGGAAATTTTAAATTTTTAAAATGGGGGGGGGGAAAAAAAAAAAAAAAAAAATTATTATTTGCTTTAAAAAGGGGGCCAAAAAATTGGTTTTTATGCCCCCCCAAATTTGGAAATTTTACAATACTTAAAAAATTCACAAGGGAAGGGGAAAAATTTTTTTTTAAAAAATTTTAATTCCCCCCCAATTGTTTCCCCCCTAAAAAAAAACTTAAATTTAAAAGGGGAAAAAAAAAAATTTTAAAAAAAATTTTTTAAAATTAAATTTGATTTTTCCCCCCAAAAACCCTAAAAAAAAATAAAAAAATAAAAATTTTTACAAATTTTTACAAAAAAAAACAAAATTTTTTTTTTTTTTAAAAAAAAACAAAACTATTTAAAAATTTTATTGGGAAAATTTTTTTTAATTGGAAAATTTTAAAAACCCCGGGGAAGGGGGGAAAATTTAAAATTTTTAAAATTTTTAAGCGGGGGGGGAAACCCTTTGGCCCCAAAAAAAAAAACCCCCCCCCCCAGGTTTTGCCAGGGGAACCAAAAGTAATTTTTGGGTTTTTTTTTAATTTTGGGTTCCCGTATAAAAAGGGCCCCCTTTTAACCTTTTTTGGGTTTCTCAAAATTTTAAATTTTAAAGTTTTTCCCATTTTTTAAAAATTGTTTAAAAACCAAAATTGTTTTTTAAAGGGCCCCCCAAATTTTGGTTTTAATAAAATCCAAGGGGGTTCCCCGAAAAAATTCTTTTTCTTTTACAAAAACCCCCCTTTCCCAAAAAAAAAGGGAGTTTTTTCCCCCAAGGGGGAAACCCGGGGTTTTCCCCTTAAAATTTTTGGGGAAAAATTTTTATTTTTCCGGGTTAAAAAAAAAGGTTGGTTATTTTTGGGGGGGTTTTTTTCCCAATTTGTTTTGGGGGTTTTTTTTAGGGGAAACCCAAAAATTAAAACAGGGGCCATTAATTTTAAAAAATTTTAAACCTAAAAAAAAAAAATTTTTTAAAAATTATAAAATAAAAAACCTGAAAAAAAATTAAATTTTTTTCCCTTGGTTTTCCCCCAGGGTTTTTTTCTTTTTTTTTGGGGGTAAAAAAAAGAAAAGGGTTTGTCCGAAAGGTTCCCGTCCCTAGGGTTTTTTTCGTTTCAGGCAAGTCTTGGTTTTGAACCGATAAATTTCTTTTATAATCTGAAAACAATTATTTTACATTTTTACATTCCCTATGAAATCTTCCCCTATCGCGTTTAAAATCTCAAAAACCCAGACAAAAATATGAACAATAAAATTCTCAAAAAAATATAAAGAAAAAGGACCCACTGGCCCCCATTACTTCAAAAGCCTGTTCCTAATTTTATAAATTCTAATTTTTTTCAAAAATAAAACAAAGCGTTCTTTTTCCTGATTTCAGTTTGGGATTTCTAAATATCGGAGGGGTCCACCCATTTTGAAGTTGAACCCAGGCGTTAACCCAATATCTGCAAAATATACTAAACAAAATTTTGATATCTTAGTTTTTAAAAGTCATCCATATAATTGGTTTTTGGGTCCCCGTAAACTGGTTGGGAAAACTTGGTGTGGGTCAGTATTACCACGAAAAAGGGAATGGCGAAGGGAGGTGGGGGGGGGGGAGGGGGGGAGGGGGGAGGGGGGGGGAGGTGGGGGGGGGATGGGGGGGGAGGTGGGGGGGGTTTGGGGGAGGGTGGGGGGGGTGGGGGGGAGGGGGGGAGGGTGGGGGAGTGGGGGGTGGGGGAGGGGGGGGGAGGGGAGGGAAGGGGGAGGTTGGGGGGGGGGTGGGGGGGGGGATGGGGGGAGTGGGGGGGGGGGGGGGGGGGGGGGCCCCCCGGAGGGGGGGGGTTTTTTTTTTTTAAAAAATTTTTTTTCAAAAAAAGCCCCAAAATTTTTAAAATTTAATCACTTTTATTATAAAAAATATAACATGGAAAAAGTTCTTTTCCCCATTCCTCTTCAAAAAAGCTTTTTTTTTTTCGAAAAAACTCTACCTCAAACCTGGGTTTTAAAAACTACTTGGTTTTCCGGGAAGTAAAAAGGAATTCCATTTTTTCCCATAATTTTTTACGGGGATTTTTCCCCTGCCTCCTTTTTTTCTTGATAGTTTTCCTGGGGGTCAGAAAACCCCACGGGGATTTTTCCAAAAAAAATGGTTTCTGCGGACTACGGGGGAAACTTTTTTTGTATTTTTTTTCCCCATCGTATTTATTCCCCACTCTCCTTTTTGCAGTCCCCATTGGGGGACTGTTTTTGGGGAAAACCCTATTTTTTAAAATTTACATGAATTTAAAAAATAAAAACAGGGATTTATTCCTATTTTCCTTTTAAAAAAAAAATTCAAAAAAGGGTTTTTCCTTATTTTATTTTTTTTTAAAAATATGAATCGCCTTTAAAATCTTTTTAAGGGTTTTTTTTCGCCCCCCCCGTGCTACAGGGGAAAAAAGCTTTTGCTCCCAAAAACCCCCAATTTTTAAAAATTTCCCGCAACTAAAGGTTTTAAACCCCTATACAACCTTTTACTAATTTTAAATTTTCGATTTTTATACCTGGAAAAATCTGTATTTATTCGGTTTTGGCCCCCCTTATTTTTCGAATTTTTTTTTTTGGGGGGGGGGGCGATTTTTATTTTCCCCAATCCCAAAACATCTTTTGCATTTTTTTTAAGGGAGTTTTTGAAAAACTTTTTTCCCCCCTTTTAAGCCCCTATTTTTATCGGAAATTTGGAAAAATTCCCGGCCCCCAAAGGTTTTTATTTTTCCACCCCTTTTTGGTCTACAAGCGGGTAAAGGTGCCTTTGGGGGGGGAATTTTAGCATTTTTAAATTTTTAATGAAAAATTTTTAAAAAAGGTTTTTTTATGTGGAAATTTTTTGATTGAAAAAAACCCCCGGGATTCGAAAAAAGGGACAAACCCCTTGAATTTTTACCCCCTTTTGTAAAAAAAACCCCAAAACTTTTTCGTCCCCCGGGACTTTTTAAAAGGGGAAAATCGGGGCTTAATTTTTTTGGGGGGGTAGTTTCCATCGGGGGGGCCCCAAATTTTCCCACCTGGGTTTTTTATTTGTTTATCCAGCCAAAAAAAAAATTTTTTGGGCAAACATGTTGCTTTAAAAAAATTGGGGGACCCCCCCCAGTTTTAACAAATCATTATTACATGAAAATTTGGGTCTTTCGTGCGGGTTCCAAAAAAAAATTTGTCCCGATTGGGCTTTACTTAACAATTTCTTTCGGGGAAAAAATTTAAAAAGGTTTAAAATTTTTAAAATTTGGTTGAAAAACCATTTTAAACTTTTCCTTACAAATTTTGGGTTTTTTTAAAACATTGTTTTGGCGCCTTTTTTAATTTTGCAACATTCCCCCAATGTAGACCCCAAAAAAAAGCTTGCCCCCATTTTTTAATTTTTAGTGGGTATGAAAGTTGAAAACCCATTGAAAAAGCTTGGCCCGCAAATTTTTAACTGGGAAAGTGTTGGAAAAAAACTTAGGGGGGGGGGGGGGGGGGGCCCTACTTAAAAAAAAAAAATATTCCCCACCCCCCCGAAAAAACTCTGGGCCCACCTTTTTTGGGGGGCCGTTTTGGACAAAAAGATTTTTTAAAATTTCCAATTAACCCCGGGGCAAAATACTGTCGTTTTTCCCTTTTAAAAAACCCAACCCCCTTCCCCCCCCAAAAACCCCCCCATCTGTTCTCTCTTTCTTTTAGGGGTTTTCCCAAAAAAATTCTTTCCATTGTAAAAAAATTTACGGGGGAAAGCTTTTCAGGAAATTAAAACGGGGAAACAAATTCATCTGAAAAGATGAGCTGCTTTTAAAACAGGGTTTTTTTGTATGGGGCCCCTTCTGGCTTTTTTAAATCAAAAAACGCTTTTTTTGATTCGCAAAAATCCCCCCCCTTGGGGCTTAAATTTGTGCTTTACAAAAGCTTCGTAGTTTAAAATTTTCCCATCTTTCGGGATTACCCCGCGCCACACCAAAAATAAAACGGGGGTATTTTGGTTTTTTAAAAATTTGAATTTGCCTTTTAAAAAAATTCCCACATCGATCTTATCCTTGTTTTTTACCCTTTTCCTTTTGCTATCTGTGTTTTTTCAAAGGGTAAAGAAAAAAATGCCTTTTCAGTGATTCCCCCTTTTTAGGGGAAATTTTCAGGGGGACCAAGATTGTCAATGTTTTCCCCCTTTGGGGAGAAAAACCAATCATGGCAAAAATTTGAGAAACCTTATTTAAAACATTCTTTTTCCCCCAAAAAAAAACGGGTTTCACGTAGATTTTTTCCGTTGGGGTAAAAAAGGATTACTCAAAAAAGGGCGGGTTTACCCCCGGGAAAAAAAAAAAGGGTTTTAAAAAAAAAATGTATTGTTTCCCCCCGGGGCAAAACTGTTTTTTTAAAATGGGAAAATTTACGTGCAGGGGGGTTTACGAAAAAGCCAACCCCCTTAGCTTTCCTATTTCCAAGGGAATTCCGGGGGGGTGAGGGGGAAAGGGGGAGGGGGGGGGGCCCCCCCGGGACTTTTTAAAAATTTGGGGTTCCTGGGACCCCCCTAAGAGGGGGCCCCTTTTACAGGGGTCCATATCACTAGTATTAGGGGGAAAGCCCCCAAAAACCTTGCCCCCCACTGAGTAATACTGCGGGCGTTTGTTTTTTGTTTTTTTTGAACCCAAAACCCAGCCCCCCCTAACATTTTTTGTTTTTAGAGCGGGGGCGTTTTTTTTCAAAAAAAAGGGGGGTTCTTGTCTGTTGGTAATTTTGGGGTTTAGTCTAGTTTTTAAAGAAAACTTGGTCGAAAAACTCAAACAAAAGGGCCCCTTGCTGGTTGGCGTAAAAACGGGGCCCCGTTTTTTTAAAAAAATGCTGGGGACGAAAATTCGGACGGGGTTCAAGGCGCATAAATTTGAATCATGGGGCCCCCCCCAAAAAAAAATTTTAAAGGATGCAAAAAAGGGGAAAAACCAAAATTCCGCTTTGCCGGGGTTTTTTCCCAGGAAAATTGAAAAAAAATGTTGGTGGGGAAAAAAATTTATGCACAAAGTTAAAAAAGGTTTGTTGTCCCTATTTTCCAATATAGGGGCCCCTAACCTTGTCATTTACATTTTTATTTTTTTCTATAACTTTAAAAATTTTATCTTCCCCAATTAAAAAAATAATAATTTTTAAGAAAATTTATAAATAAAGGGGAAAAAAAAACCCCAAAAAAAACCCCCGGTTTTTGGGGTTTGGGTAAAAAAAATTTTTTAAAAGGGGGGGATTACCAAAAAAAAAAGGGGGGTCCTTTCAAAGTTTAAATTCATTTTTTTTTTTAAAAAACCCCCCAAAAAAAAATTAAATTTAAACCCCTTTGGGAAACTTTTAAAATTTTTTTTGGGGGGGACCCAAAAAAATATTTTTTGGGGAAAATTTTTTTTTTTTTGGGTTTTTTTTTAAAAACCCCCCAAAAAAACCCAATAATTTTTTTAAAAAAAAAAAAAAAACCCTTTTTTTGGGGGGGAAAAAAAGGGGGGAAAAAAACCTTATTTTTTATAAATTTGGAAAAAAAAATTTTTTTTTGGGTTTTTTTAAAAAAACCCCCCAAAATTTTTTTTGTTTTT
Source organism: Bolinopsis microptera (assembly GCF_026151205.1). NCBI lineage: Eukaryota > Metazoa > Ctenophora > Tentaculata > Lobata > Bolinopsidae > Bolinopsis > Bolinopsis microptera. The sequence goes on along the minus strand of NW_026971964.1, from coordinate 2,176 downwards.
TTTACTAAAAAAAGCCCCTCAAAAATTTTTTTTTTTAAAAATTGGGGGGGAAAAAAACCCCTAATAAAATTTCCATTTTTAAAACTAAAATTTAACAAAAAAAATTTTTTAAAAAATTTTTTAAAATTTAAAAATTTTTTCAAAATTTGGTAATTGAAAAAAAAACGTTTTTTGTTTTTTCTTATTTTTTCTCTAAATTTCCCCCTTTTAATTTCCCCAAAACATCAAATTGATAAATTTTGTTTTTTTCCATCTTCGTATTAAATTTTTTCACAGGTCAGGGGGGGACTGTTTAAAAAACCTATTGTCCCCCCCAGCCCCCCCTTGTTCCCCCAATTTCGTCCCTTTTTTGGGTGGGAGGGATTTACCACCCTTTTTTTAAGACGGTTTTGGGGCCCAGGCCCTTCCCCCCGCCAGGCTTTTTTATTTTTGCCTAAAAAACCAAACTTTTCCCATGTGCCCCCCCCCACTTCAGGGCAAGTGGGAAAAATTCAAAGCAGTACTGTAACACCCAAAAAGGGGCCCCCAACCCCTTTTAGCCCAGTGCAGTGAAAATCCCCGGGTTTTATTGTCCAAGGGAAAACTACTGAGCGGGGACCCCCACCGCTCGGTTACCGGGCCCCTTCCGGGCCCCTTTTCCCCCGCCCCATTTCCCCCCCCTTTTTCCCCCACCCCCCCCTTTCCCCCCCCAGGGTTTTTTTCCCCCCCCTTCCCCCCTCCATTCCCCCCCCCTTTTCCCCAAATTCCTCAGTCCCTCCGTCCCCCTTTCCCCCCCGTCCCTTTTTTCCCCGGTCCCCCCCCTTTCCAGTTCTCCCCCCCAGTCCCCCCCCCCCACCCCTCCATTCCCCTCCCCCCCCACTCCCCCCTCCCCCCCCCCTCTCCCTCCCAGTTTTCCCCCCCAGCCCCTTCCAGTTTTTTCCCCCTCCCCCCTCCCCCTCCAGTCTTCCCCCCCCAGTCCCCCCTTTCCCCAGGTTCCCTTTCCCCCGGTTTTTTCCCTCCCCCCCCCATCCCCCTCCTCCCCCCCGTCTCCCCCTTTTCCCCCCCCACCCCTTCCCCCCCCCTTTCCAGTAGCCCCAACTTCGGTTTAAACCCAAACCAACACATTTGGGATCGGGTTTTTCCCCAACGTTCGGGGGGGCCCAGTTTTTCCCCTCCTTTTTTTGCCTTTGATGGCATAAAATTTTCCCTTCTTTCCAAAAAGGGGTCCAAAGGTTTCTGAGCCCCCCCAAAAGGAAAATAAAAAAATTTTTTTCGGGGAGTTGGTTTTTTACCCCCCCCAGCAAAAAAAACGTGGTTTTACCCAACGGAGGGGGGGACGGGAGTTTGCCCTGCATTTTTTTTTCCCACTTTCCCCCCCAAAACCTTTTCCCATTTCGGGCCCCTTTCCCCAACCCGGTAAGGGGGTTTGATTTTATTGTCCCCCAGCAACCAAAATATAAACTTTTTGGGGGGCAAATCTTTTTGGGCGGGAAATTTTGTAAACACAAGCTTAAATTTTTTCAGGGGGGGGTTTTTCCCCCCGGGGGGGGCAAATTCCGTTTCCCCGGCCTTCTTTTTTGGGGCAAAAAAGGGGGTTTTTTTCGAAATTTTTCCTTGTTTTCTTTTTCCCGGATTTTTCCCCCACTTTTTCCTCCCCCCCCCCCGCTGTCAAAGGGGCCCCCATTTCCCCCCAGGGGGCCCCCCCCCCCCCCAAAACCATCCACCAGGGGGGGGGGTTTTTTTTTAAAAGCTCGAAATTTTCACGTGCTTTTTCCCAAACCCCCCATTTTCCGGGCCTATTTACCTGAAGGACGGGGGGTTGTTACATTCCCTTTGCCCCCTTGGGACTAAAAAAACCCCCCCTTTTTCCCGAAAAATCCCCCGGGGGCAAAGCATTTTCCTTTTCCCCCAAAGGGGGGGGAAAAATTTTTTCCCGCCACCCCCTATCCCCCCCCACAGGAAAACGTCCAAAGGTGCCAGGGGGCTTCCCCCCGCCTTTTTTTGCATCCTTTGCTTGTTTTGGACTTTTTGCTCTCCTTTTTGTCGAAAACGGGCCCAACCCTTTTCGAGGGAGAGGATTTGTATCCTTTTTTTTAAGGGCATTTCGCAAGGATTCTTTTTTTCCTTCCTGTTTTAAAAGTTTTTAAAATCGGGGGGGGAAAACTTCCCCAACTCCCCCCACCATCCTGGGAAGGCC